>NC_138905.1:57396707-57653107 GCF_965231255.1 Vanellus vanellus
CCCTGTGGCATCGGGGGCAGTTGGTGGGATCAGATGTTGCTGTCACAGCAATGGGCTGGACCAAGCCCTGAGAAGGGCAGTCAAGAGAGTTGTGCTGCTGGCAAAGTCCTGGCAAGAAAAATGATCATGCTTAACGGAGAAGGCTTTGAAAAAGACATCCAAACTGGGGACCTGTTTGGCTTTTGAGTATTTAGACAGGGTTACTGGGCTTTTTATCTGTAAGGGTGATTAAACACTGGCACATGGTCTCAAGGGCAGCAATAAAAGCCACTGCTGTTGGGGGCTTTACACTGACTGGCTGTGTCACCAAAAGGCACGGTGCTGTTCAGCTGCCAGTGATTAGGCTCAATGGGGGTTCATGTCCATCAGAGGAAGAACTGTTTTGTCTGATGCAGGAATCACAGCTTGAAACTCAGTAGCTTGTGCTAAGTGGGAACTGAGGGGAAAACGATCACGAGGGCTGCTTTTGGCCTGAACAGCTACAAGTGGGGTCCGAGAACCCACATGCTGAGCTGAACTCTCTAAATTAGGGAAGCTACATTAACAAAGCATCTCAAGAAGCCAGAAAAGGTAGCACAAGGGCAGTTCCTCCTGTTAGTCTGTGCGCTCTGAATCAGAACAGATCTCTCACTGCAGTGAGAAAACTGTTTGTATTCCTCCATCCTCCAGTTGGGCCTGGAAGATCAAATGGAGGAATGAATCAATTAATTCATTAACACAGTACATGAGGCCTGTGGAAACCCCCAGCAAGTAAAGAAAATTAAAGACTGAGTATGCAAGACCATCTGAAAAATATGCTTTTTTGCTTGTTAATGGGAGCATTACTTATGAAAGGCATCGGTAGGCAGTTAATACTAACTCTATAAAACTATTTTTACAGTCACTTTTCAGGCCAGAAATCCAATTTAAATGGTATTTTGTGTCTAATTTTACACAACAGCATGTGCTTCCATCAAGACAAATTGTCTTCATTGCCCTTGCATATCAAACTGACTTCTTCAGTATTGCTCCGTTTGTTCAGGAGACACCCTATGGCGATTCTGCTCCCTTTGCATCTCTCTTGAGGTCCCACAGCAACTCAGTTTGGGAGGAGAGCTCTGGGGGACCTGATGTGTCACCCAGCCCAATCCTTAGTCCCTGTCTCTCATATCCCCCTAATACTTAGCTCTCCCAGACTGCTACCATCCCCCTGCTATACCAGACCTGGAGCCCTTTACAAGCCTCAGTCAGTGCCTTTAGTGTTGTCCCATTATGGTCTCTGGGTTTCAGTCCTGGGTTTCCCATGTTCCCTGCTGGTCATCCCCATTTCATAATTATTCTTGCTGGTCATCCCCACTTTGCTGGTCTGGTACACTGGCCATGGCCTCATGCTCAAAGCCCAGTGTCAATTCTAATTCTGTGCTTTGTAGGCACAGGTCCTTTGGCAAGCTGGTGGGTGAGGTTGCTCCCTGTTACTCTCACATTTCCACTATTGGCATTTCCAGCTTTACCCATGAAATCCTTACTGTAGTGCCTCTGGCTTTTCCTGTTCATGCCTAGCTTGGCATCGCTCGGCTCCACGTGGCCCTGGCGCCAGCTCTGTATGCTGTTGTACAGCCCAAGGGTGCGGCGTTTGGCTTTGCGCACAATGTGGCAGACGTATTGGAAGATCTCCTCGTAGCAGTCTCCCGGCTCCATGTAGCTGGCGACAGTGCTGGACGAGAGGTACCGGGCCCGCTGCTCCTGCATCAGCTGGTGCTCCCGCTGCTTGGTCTCCGAGAACTGTGTGGCAATGACCACCAGGCACAGGTTAATCATGAAGAAGGAGCCCACCTAGTAGCAAAGGAGAAGGAGGGACAGTCAATGTCAGCCAGAGAAAGAACGTGCAGAAGGGGGAAAGAGGAGAGAGGAGGGAAAAGTGACTGGAGGCAGACAGAGGAAAGGGAACCATTCCGTGTATAGAGATGGGATTTCAGAGGAAGTTGGCTAAGCCTGTTTTTGAGAACTTGTTCAATGTCATTTCCATGCAGAATTTAGAGCTCTGAACTGAAATTCAGGAAACACAAGCCCTACTTTTGGCTCTTTTGGCAGGCTTCAGGACCTTTAGCATGTCACTTAGAAGTTACCTGTAAACAGTTTGATGAAAACTGGACTTTTTCTTTCCCTCTCCTTTCTGTTAAGCAGAAGGTGGGAGACAGAGGACTAGTTTGGTAGTTTGGTTGCTTTCTCCTCTGCTTGCTCTTTTACTACTGGAAAAATCATGCACTGTCATTTATGGTCTTCAGCTCCTGGAGGACATGTCAGTATTTTTGGAACATTTTATTTATTTCTACCATTTACACCTTAATTCACCATACTGGGGTATGGCACTTGGCTGAAATGAATCAGCTCTTGAAATCAAAGAGGAGTTAAGAAAAACTAATGACTTTGAGAAGGACACAAAATAGTCTGGCAAAACAGTGCTTCCTTGCTCATTTTCTCTTCTTCTGATTCTTCTGATACCAGGCATGTTATATTAGCTCTTATTTTACTTGTCCTCCAGCCTAGGTAGGATTTACTTTTCAAACACAAAACCAGTCACAACCCACACCCCCAACTTCTTAGAAACAAAACAAAATACTCAAGTTCTTCCTATTCTCCATACAGAAGTCAAAATGTCTATGAGGCTTATTTCACACCTTTGCATGTTTCCTTTAAGCTTCCTTTGCCTCAGTTTTCCTACCTGTGAAATAGAGCAAATATTTCTCGATGCTGAGAGATCTGGAGGTAAAAATCTCACTCTGTGTTACATTATGAAATTACAGATTAATATCCACTAGGAGATCTATCCATTACACTTAGGATAAAACTTGGGCTTCAATTTGCTGAGAATTTCACACATGAAAGGGCTGGTAACCACGTTCAAAAACATTCTCAAAAGCTGTGATGCCTTGATTGGTGCCTACTCCCCGTAGAGCTGTAAGTGGCGATACGGCATTGATAAAACGCAAAATCTGATCTCTGAACAAGGACCACATGTCTGTATTGCTCTGAAATGGACTCTGCAGGGCAGCCTCTGGGAGGAGAGGAAACACCAGCTCAAGATTTCTGCTTCCTCTGGACTAGGGAGCATCCCTGCTAAGGGACATCCTCACACTGTGTTCCTCCTGTAAGAAGCCACACAGGACCCAGTCTCACCTCCCTGTCTCACCTTTCCAAGCAAAGAGCTCCGACACAGAGCTGGATCCAGTCCTGCCCTTATCTTCACACATCTGTCCCTCCCCAGCAAAGGGGAGAGGGCAAGCAAAGGTGATGATAATCTGACCCCAATCTTTATGCATGGAAAAGGTGGAGGTTTTTTCAGCAAGTGCCCCAGCTTGTTTTTCCTATCCAAGCAGCCTTCCCCTCAGTGCACAGCCCTTGCCACTCCCCCACCAGTTTGCTCACTTGGTTGTCCCCTTCTCTTGCACACAGATGCCCAGCAGCTCTGAACGGCAGCTCAGTGTAGTGGCTCTCAGTATTTCAAAGTCCGTGCTAGCATCTGAATAAGCCTTTGAAACATGAAGCCCTTCCCCAGATTCATTATATGGACAATAAACTATCTCAAAACAAAGGGCCTTTTTTTTCCCCTCCTCCTCTCAGCACCCTTCAAAGCTGTTCTAATTCTGTTTCCCTTCATCACTGAACTCTTCTTTTCCCTCTCCTCCTGCCCATATTTCAGCCTATTTTCCATTCAGCTTCTGTATGTGGCCTTGAAAATTAAAATGATGCCTCATTCAGATTCCTTCGCCTTCCCCCAAGATTTTTTCTAGTCCATGATGTCTTGCATGTTTTCACTGATGAGCGCATGACTGGGAATCCAAATTCTTCTCTGATGCACTCTCCTGCCCTCTTCTCCCCCCAGCACCACATGACGCTCACACGGGCTTGCCCATTCTGTTATCTCCCTTGGGTGCCCTGAGTGAGGCAGGGTGGGGAGCTGGACATCAGCTGTGCACGCGTTTCTGGAACGCTAATTGTGACCCTGGCCGGGACGTTGCAACTTTCAACAACTCTAAAAACAAGAAGCGATTAAGATTTGCAACACCTTCTCTCTAGGCTACAAGTAGAGGAGCTGAGGGCAACAAGATGCCCTCAGCAGGGTCATGCTGTAAGACTGAGGTTGAATCTGGAGGGGAGTTCAGGTTTCACATCACCAAGCCCTGTCCTCACAGGCACCATTTGCTGGGGTCTCCCACCAGATGACCAAAAAGGGGAGGAGTGGGAGGACTGGATATGGCAACTAACCCCAAGTCCTTAAACCTCTTACTAGGAACATCAAATGCAAAACAAACGAGCTTGTTTAATCCTTAAGACGACAGGCAAGTCTATAAACTCTAAGGCTCCGTTGAGCTTCACGCTGCCTCCCAGCTAGCAGAAGGACAGGAAGGGTCCCAGATGGCTCATAATTGAGCAATCCATCTCAGCTAGCTGAGCGGGGAGACCAAAAGTGTCTGACATGGAGTCAGACAAAGCATCTGACAGAGGCAGAAGGTGACCATTGATTCAAAGCCCCAACATAGGAGTCCCATTCAGCCCTGAGGCTGAGCTGTACGTTGATTAAGCGGAACTTGGCCTTGCTTATCCCAAGGCTTGATCCCTGTTTCTGCAATGGCTAATAAAATCTGACTGGTGCTGGAGATGCTGACTTACTTGCCCATTATTTTATTGCTTATGCCTGGATATACAGCTTGTCTTCTGAAACCCTCATGTGTAAGCACAGAGCACTTCAAAAAGGCCACAAAGTGCTGCAAGGTAGAGGCCAGCCTGAGAGTTCAGAAGATCTTTCCTTAGTCCAGGAGCCACACTAGTGGCCAAGTAGCTGGAGAGGTGACAAAGAGACAGCTAGACCTCAAGCAGGAAGACCCAAATGAAACACTGTCTTGAGAGGTGAAAGCTGTCCTTCCTTCATGTCACCTCCCTGTTCTCTGGCAAAGGGGAAAGCTATTTACAATTTGCTGAATAGGTAAAATGCTTTTACCAGGTTGTTCTGCAAGGTCACTCTGAGTGCAAGGGTCAGCCAGCACTCTTCCCCTTGGGGGAGCACATTTACACAGGAGTCTTAACTGTGCTGGGAATATATCCAGGTGGTGGAGCCTTCTTCCTGCCAGATGAGCAGTAGCAGGTAATGCCCTTATGTAGGTGTTTAAACATATCTCTGTGAGGGAAGGAGAAGTCACGGATGAAAGCATGGCTCTAAAAAAGAGGCTGCAGAGATCTGGCCCTAGAAGAGTAAGTTTGAGCCAAGGCTAGGATGCATGTGGAAAAGCAAAGGTTGAGAGCTTGAAGTATGACTGTCAGAGCAATCCTGCTTAGAAACCCAGGCCTTTCGACCATGGAGAAGGCGGGAAGGATAAAGGCTGGAAGGACTGTGCTTCATGAGACTTGAAGAGGGGTTGTCATTTCTATAAGAAGACTCAGAGGGAAAATGAAACCAAGTGGTTGCAAGTTCACATTGTGGTGTTGCTGTGTGCTGCAAAAGATGCATTACACGTGCAAAGAGGGTAACAGAGAGGCTAAATACTTTCTTGGTGTAACTCCACCAAAGGCAAAGGAAATATCCCATCGAGCATATGGCTCCTTTGTTCTGAGCAGTCCCGAGTAAGTTGAGGTTCATGTGCTCTTGTGTTTGATGGAAATAAACCTACATGGCTTCTGCAAACGAGGAGGGAGTGTCTAGAAATGTCAATGACACTCCGCAGTAAAATCTCAGGTGGAGTGTTTAATTGAGGGTTTTCAGCCGCCTGCTAATTCAGAGACAAAGTTTGAATCACTGGGAATCCACATGAGGTGAGCCAGC
Source organism: Vanellus vanellus (assembly GCF_965231255.1). Classification (NCBI taxonomy): domain Eukaryota; kingdom Metazoa; phylum Chordata; class Aves; order Charadriiformes; family Charadriidae; genus Vanellus; species Vanellus vanellus. Next base: position 57,402,505 of record NC_138905.1, read on the forward strand.
ACTAGAAGGATGCTACTGTTTAGAAACCAAAAATATGCTGACAGAATTTATGTCGTTTGGAGCAGGGGGTGAGGGGCAGGTTTTGGAACTGGCCTGTGCGAAATGGGCATGCCCACCCCAAAGGTTAAACACTGACTCTGCACAGTCTTCTCTGGCTCTGGGAGAGACTGTGTCTGAGGCCAGGAGTAAAGTCTGTGCCGAACTGCACATTGTACAAACCTGTGTATCCTGGCCATGCTGCTCAAAGTGAAAATGCAAGTAGGTGCCAAATATCTGTTGCATGGTGGGAGATCTGAACAAACTTTATGGGAAATAATTGTTTTCTGAATTCACAAAAAGTAGTGGATGTTCAGTTTTCCTTTGGTAATAGAGCTGGGGGGAGCTCCCCTCCCATCCTGTGCAATCGTACCTCTGCACTGTCTCTCCTTGGGGCTCTCCAGCCTCAGAGTAAAAGCACCATTCCTCAAAGCGTATCTCACCTCTGCTGTCCTGGCTCATGCTGCAGCCCACAGGGAATAGGTCATCTTTCTGTTTTTCTCTCCTTGTCTTTCCCTTGTGATGGTAGAAGGCAAAAAGGCAGGGAGAAATCAAGGATACCATGAAGATTCAGCTTTTTCGTAAGTTCTCTGACCTGAATGGACCAGCAGATATTATTTTTTTTTGCCACTCCGCTTATGTACAGACTGCAGAATTTCTCCCAGAAACTGGATTAAGGTTTGTTTGCTCTTAAATCATTGTGTGTCAATTTGAATTTAAGCTAGAACCTGTGCCAGATGAATCCGTTAGTGTTATTGGGTGACTGCTTCTAGAGATCCTATTTCTAGGAGGGCATTGCCACATAGGAGAAATAGTAGGTGCAGAGCAGAGTCTTAGCCATGTCCTTTCAACAGCCCATCCAAATGCATATAGGCTTTGGAGATACACACTGAGATCCTTTCTGGCTAAGTGACCTAGAACTAAACTGCATTTAGGGTGTACAGATTTTATAATTTCCATAATCCATCCTAGATCTCTCCCTTCTAGTCTTGACCTTGGTCTCCTTGTGGGAAAAGCACAAGAGTGTTCATAAAAACAGAATCCTTCCTTGTTAGAAACAGAATATTACCTCCACAAAAAATGCACTTACATGTGGAAGGCTTGAGGAGTGGAAGAGGCAATGGCATCACATTTCTCACCTCTCTCTTCAGACACCACCAACAAATATCCTTACAGCAAAGCAACCTTCAGCCTTCACTTGTATAAATCCACAGGGATTATAAACTGCTTATTAAGTTCTCACCACGGACACACTTCTCTCTTTCCATTCCCACCAGCCACAAGTGATCTCACACAGCCAGTTTACATTGGACTGTTGACACTTTCGGAACAGCAGCTCCTTTTTGTTCATGGTGAGGAAGCAATTCATAGAATCGTAGAATCATAGAATTGTCTAGGTTGGAAGAGACCCTTGGGATCATCGAGTCCAACCATCTACCCTACTCTACAAAGTTCTCCCCTACACCATATCCCCCAACACCACATCCAAACGTCTCTTCAACACATCCAGGGATGGTGACTCAACCACCTCCCTGGGCAGTCTATTCCAATGCCCGACCACTCTTTCTGTGAAAAATTCTTTCCTAATGTTCAGTCTAAATCTGCCCTGTTGGAGCTTGAAGCCATTCCCTCTTGTTCTGTCATTAATCACCTGTGAGAAGAGACCAGCACCAACCTCTCTGCAGTGTCCTTTCAAATAGCTGTAGAGAGTGATGAGGTCTCCTCTCAGCCTCCTCCTCCTCAACCTAAACAGTCCCAGCTCCTTCAACCGCTCTTCATATGATTTGTTTGCTATATGATCATGTTTCAGCATGACAGACCCTGAATCTGACAAAAATCTGAATCTGAGACCCTGAATCTGAGAAATCCAGGTGCTGCCAAAAGCCATAAAATATGGCCCAAGAGTCACTCAAGAGCTTGAAATGTATAAAGAGACCAAGTAGGAGGGCAGATGCAGAAATGGTTTTCTGTGCTTTTGGGCCTATCAGTTTGGGGAATTTACTGTGACAGGAGATCTCCAGATGAGAATATTACCCTACACTTGGGTATGTGTATCTTTAGGAATCAATCCTGAGCATATTTTTTGAGTGAAAGAGAATAAGCTGGCTGACAACTATGTGATCCTGCCACCGACTCTTGGTGAAAATCAACTAGCTGGGTTCCCGAGATTTCTAGAAGAAATCCAGGTAAAGTAGTTTGCTACTTTTGCAGCGTCCGTGCTGACCTAACACCTGTCCTTTTGTAAGGTCTTGGCTTACAATGCTGACAGTCATCAAGTCTTATACTTACAATTATCAGCAAGATAAAGTAGATAAAATTGTAGAATGAATGGGCATCCATCACGTAGTACATGATCTCCACCCACCCTTCCAGTGTGATCACCTGCAAAGACAAACAACAGGAGAAACAGGAGGGAAGTGGGCTTCCAGAGTTCACTCCTCAGTGTATACTGGCAGATACTGGCAGGGCTGTTGCAACCCAAGGAAGGTGAGAAACAACAGTTCATTTTAAGGAGGCCAAATTTCCATTCCAGGAAATCAGCATGGTACTGCTTGGTGACACTGGCATACTGTCAAAGCCTGTGAGATCATGCTAGTCCACAGCAGGAATATTTCATTAAAATAGTTCATTTCCCTGGATCGCAGTGGGAGAAAACCTGCAGCACGTTTCTGTGCCCCTTGGACTGGACACCGCGTACAGCCGGTAAAAAAGAAAAAAGGGAAAGATTTTAGCTCCCATCTGCAACACGTGCTGGGAATTAAAAATAAATAAATAGACTCCCTTGGTATAGTGATCTGGATTGAAGGAAAAAACAGCACAAGTCAGCCTGAAGGATGTAGCTCATTTCAGCATAGGCCTGGAACAGCTCTATGTCCACCCCATCTTCAGGAACAGCGTTTGAGGTGTGCTCGGTCTCTCTTGTTAGAGTAGTTACAAGGCCCTTTTCTCTAAGCAGCTGTATCACACCCTGCAGAAGCCATCATGGGATCAAAGAAAGACAGTTGGAGAAAAAGAAAAACAGCTTGAGCCTTGTTAGGAGGCTAACTGGGTCTTACCTGAAATATCACAATCCAGGCATACCCAATGTTGTCAAAGTTGATGGCACCCTTGTGTGGGTTGGCGTTGCCTGTACGGCACACGTTGTAGTACTGGTTCCAGTTGACACACATGCCACTGATGTTGAACTCCTGACGGACTGAATTGTAGTAATAATAATCGTCCTTGTCCAAACAACATTCATGGCCCCGCTCCTTCAGTGGGGGTATCTCGTGACAGCCCATAATTCCATTGTCGCCTGACAGCGAGCAGATAAAGGGCATTTCATCATCTTCCTCAGGTTGGTAATAAGGGGGCAGGACAATGTCACCTTGTCTGTAAGGATGAAAAACCACAGTTATAAAGTTCCTTAACAGACAGTTTCCCATCAGTGACACTGGTGGAGCTGGGAGCTCCCATCCTGACACAGGGACTGCACTGGGTAAGGGATTTCCATGTTTATTGCCTCAGGAGAGGGCAAGGGAAGACAGGGCTCCTGAAAAACAGGAAATTTCCAGGGTGGGTCCCCAGTTTTCAGAGCTTTGCCTGCCATAGATCACCCCAAGCCAAATTACACAATCTGCTTTCACCCAGACGAAGGAAAACTGGAATGTAGAGATTTGCATTCTGATCACTCTCCCCATTAGCATCAAAGCTAAATCAGATGCAGTGATATTAAGGAAGTTCATCAGGCTTTACTGTGATGTGCTCATGTATGTAACCGTTGATGGACATGTTTTATAACATTTGGCAGAGAACCTTCTGTACTTCTAAAAAAAAAAAAAATACAGTTCATGCATAATTAAGGTTGCACAGCTAAGCCTTAAAATCGGGAAATGCAAAGTTAAAATTGACTTAACCTTAACTTTGACTCCTCCTTGACAGTTGGCATTATGGGTGCAATGTTTCATGACAAGTTCACGTGCCTTTTTCCAAATAATGCAAGCACCTTCCAAATGCATGAATAATTAAAATCATCTATGCTTGCCTAGCTGCAGATGAGCTGATGATGAGAAAAGTGAAAGGTGGAGATTTAAAATTTTCCATTAAAATTTATCTGGTGCATTCCTTGCAGTGCTACAATACACAGCTTTCACCATCTCATGAATGCAGACTTTTTCACTAAGTATCATTAGAAGAGGACAGGTGTTGATGAAAAAGAAAAGAGAGAAAGTCTCTGATTCTAAACTAAGTGGGACTAAACCACAAAGATCTGTCGTTAAACATCCACATCATTGGTGAACTGGGTGCCCACAGACTTCATCTCTCTAGTAATGGCCAGCCAAAGATTTTCTAATATCTGTCACTTTGCAGGCTGTGGCCCCGATTCACTTCTCAGTTACATCAACTCTGCATGGATGTAATTACACTCATTAAAGTAGTACCACTCCTGATTTGCATACAGGACAATCATCCTAAACATTCGTTTTTCCCTAAGGAATATATAAACACAGTAAATGTCTGCTTTAAGCAGCTCCTACTCTCCAACCCCACTGCTGTTCTGCAGATTGTATTTTCACACTTATTTTTTTTCCAATTTGAGATGATCTAAAGCTTCAGAATTGTTTAATCAGTCTAAACTGATCTACAGCCTTAGGTTTTTTTAAGCAGTCTAAACTGATAGGACGCCTGGGATTAGCGTACAGTTTTAAGAAGACATTTTAAAGCCTGAAATGTGCTAAAGCCAGAAAGTCAACAGGAGGAGCTGTGGTCTGGAACTGCTGCTCTGCTCCATGGGAGGGTAATTGGAGAATTCATGGTGGGCAGGAGCTTTTCCACCCCACCTTCTCTGGGGAGGAGGAGAGCCTTGATCTGCAGGCTTCCCCCAGCTGCCCCAGAATAAACCTCAGATACCTGTAATTGACCCCTTGTGTGGCTCCAGGCTCTTTGCCAAAACTGCCCACATTTACCCATGGGGTTTTTTGTCCTATTGAAGCAGCCATTTTTGGCTTTCAGGTGCTCTCACTTCTACTAACCCAGCTGCAGGACACCTCTCACAACAGCTCTCCATCCCCTCCCCATGGCACCTCCCACCGGCAATTCTGCTCCTGATATTTTCCAGTAACTTTCCCATGTCCTTCCAAAGCCTCCAGAAGTAACGCATTACTCTCCAAACAGTGATCTCAGCTCCACCTCAGAGGTGCCAACAATGTCCCTGGAAGCATCAGGCAGCGCTATTGCTTTCCATAAGACTCCTCTTGTTGTTTTTTGAAGAGGGAGCAAGTCCAGGAGAAAGATGGTGTGGCAGGTATTTCAGTGTCAACTATCTCCGGGAGTAGGAGCAGCATCTTGAATCCCTGGGCACGGCTGGGGGAGGCAGCAATGCTAACCTGTGCCTTGGCCAAATCCCAATGAGCCCAGGCATCTGTGGACCATGAAGACAGACTAAAACCAGCTGCTTCTGCCCTCCCTCCCTTTCCAGTAACTGCGAGACATGGCCAACACTCTGCATGGTATCAACCTACAGCCATTTGGAGTAAGCGATACACAGAGAGCCAGGCTGCAGAAGAAGAGACAGCAGGGAAGGGGAAAGAGAAATGCCCCTGGAAGAAAGGAAGGGGACATCATCTCCCAGGCACTCACATTGTGAAGTTTTCCTCCATGAAGCAGCGGTTGCGGAGCAGCCCAGCCCACAGCTGCACCCCGATGATGCCGAAGATGAAGAAGACAAAGAAGCAGAGAAGAAGGACGTTCCCCAGCATGGGCAAGGTGTCCAGGAGCAAGTTCACAAGGATGCGCATGCCTGCAGGGGGAGAAGAGAGCCAAAAGGAGCAAGTGTGGGATGGAGGAACAGAAAGGGAGAAAAGGAAGGGAAGAAGAGGGGAAAGAAAGAAAAATTTAGGAGCCATAAAAAAAAAAAAAGCCACACAAAGATAAAAGCAGACTGTCGGAAATTAATTACTGCCCAAAGCAGGCTAGATTTATGATCATTGCCCTTTCTTGTCCTAACCTCTACTGACAGGCAGCCAGCAGAGCTGCTGCGATGCCGTGATCTCTTAACCTTAGGCCTCCGTCTGCAGCAGCGAGAAGAAAAGGGAATGAGAGTTCTGTTACCATCAGCTATCTGACTGATATCCCTCCCCCCCCCTTCCCTGCAGAAGGGCAATGGAGTGAAAACTCTGCCCCAAAGGTGCACAGCATCCTCAGACGTCTCAGACAGAAAGTCATCCCAGTTTGATGACTGCACGGTGCAAACCACGAGAACTGCATCGACGGCCCAAGGCCAGCCCGGCCAGCAGGATGGATCTTTCCAGCACACACAAACAACTGGCATAAATTGGTCTTCTCAGTAACAGTCTTATCAGGAGACAGTCATGGAGACCACACTCTTCTCTCGTCTAGTCCTCCAACCCCAACAGGGCTGGAGCATGCAGGTTGTGGGCACAGACTGAAACGTTGTTGGCACAGTGCCTCTGGCCTTTTTTTTTTTTTTTTTTTTTTTCTTGTTTCTAATTACCTAATGAATTCTTTCTATCACTTCAGTTCTCCCTGGCTCTTCAGCTCACATAGCCACAGGTAGGGGTAAGGACTGGCTTGTTTCTCCACGGAGCTAATGGCTACTCCTCTGCTCTCTAGGGATGGTGAAAGTCTAAAAATCCTTATGAGCATCACTGTACTGCCTTTACCCCTGCATACACCTGTTGCGGTCGTCTCTCCTTGCCTCCATGGAGGTCCCTTCCCCAGGGGCTCAGAGAGTTCCTTCACTGAAGATGTTCCATGTAGGCCAGCAAATAATTAGCTAATTAGGTATTTATAACCAGTTCATTACTTCAGATGGCGGTGGAAGGGGAAAGAGGAGGGGAAGATGAGATTAGGATTCTCTGACAGCCCTTTGAGGCACAAGTTAATCCCCTTTGTGTGCCCAGCGCCAAGTAATTAGCCACACAATGCTGTGCATTACGCTCTATCTCTGTTCCCTGGGCTGCTCACACCACGGAGAGGGGAGGGAAGCGGTGCCTGTGGGGGGCATGTACTCGTGGGGGCACGCAGGCGTGGGGTGCACGCACACAGAAGGGGAGGAAGAAAGGTGCCTGCTGTGGCGCATCAGACCGGTTTCACTCAGGAGGGAATGTTTTGGGGACGGATGGGGGTGGGAGAGACAGGAGTAGCGGTTGCAAGTAGGAAATGTGTAGGAAGAAGAAGATGCTCAAGGATGGCTACATGGGATCATGAAGGACAAGGAACGATGGCATTAGCTCTAAGGCCAGGCTGTGGAGCAGCAGCTAAGCCCTGCTTGCCTGACCGCCCAGCTGTGTCACTGGTCACCGGTTAAGGCAGTTTCTAGACGGTACATCAGTAACTCAGCAGTGCAGGGGCGCAGCTCCAGCCGCTCGCTGGGGATCGCGGACATGCCATGAGTCACTGATAGCTTTCTGATCTGTACACCAGACAAAGCCCAACAGCACAGCCTCAGTGACCTGCTGCCTGTCGCTGTGACCTGCCAGGCTCTGGAGCAACACTCAGCACAACACTTCGGCTTTAAGGCCACACACTCTCACTGCAGCGCAGCGTATTCCCAGCATTAACGCTGCTTCACAGCACGAACTCGGTAGTTCCCATAAACTGTCCTGGTCAGTACATTAGGGAAAGCCAAGCGATACGGGAAGCTGTGCCAACAGCGCTGCAAGAGGGGGTGATGTTTTTCAGATCAATTGATCCTAGCTCCATCACAGAGCAGAGGTCGTGGGAAGAATGAGACTGCCCTTACACTGAAATGCAGAACAGATAGAACAGACATCGCCACCAGAATCTTGGAGATCACACACTTGTTGGGTCAGAAATTTCAAAAATTGGTTTCGTCCATGTTCCAAGGGAAGGCAAGTGACGTGCAAAGCTTGCCTGCCTTTTCCGTGGAAGCATCCTGCCTGCCCATACATTCTCCATCCTGACTCTCAGAGCGGGTACTGATGGTAGAGGATTGTGCCATCCACAGCTCCAGGATCATAGCTATTGCCGTCATGCTAGGCCCTCTGGGGTACCTGGGCCCATAATCTGAGAACCAGCAGGTGGCCTCATGCCAGGCAGGTGGCCACCAGGCAGGTAGCCCCAGCACTTGGCATCCTTTCCATATCACAAAGAATTTCAGCATTGTTGGGTTCCATTTCTGAGTCCAAATGAAACCAAATTTTTATTTTTAAAATTCTCCCAGTTGAACAGTCATCCTTGTCTGCCCATTGATGCTCACTGTGGATATGAGATTGGCTCTTCCGAAAGCAAGAACACTGAAGCTACACCCATCCAAACATCAGTTGCAACTCTCCTATGGGCCAACGACCTCTAAAACAAATCCATCGCTTCACTTTGTGTAAAGCCTCTTTTGCTTCCTACCCTAAACGGCAAAGCAATTGCTCTGGGAACCCATTTTTCACCAGCCACATCAGTTTTCCATCAAATGGGCCTCCTCTGCTGAGTTCACCCAGTTAGTGCAGCTGCTTCAACTACTACTTCCATATGGATGAAAGGCACAGTGTAAATACAAGCTCAGTACCTTTGTTCTCTCCATTGTTAGCCTCCCCTGCTGCCTGCAATACTCATGCCAGAGTCCCTGAGGCCCGTCCTCTGCTGTAGCATTTTGGCAGTGCCCCTCCTGCACCTGTGCCAGCCCCTATGGGCACTTTGGGGGCAAGCCCTCGCAGCCTCACTGTCACCTCCTGAGCTGGCAGCCCTGTGTGGGTCTGTCCATGGCTGGGGCTTTGGAGTCCCTTAGACTCAGGAAAGGATGCGCTGGTCCAGTAGCCATGACAGGGCATCTGCTGTGGTTCTCCAGGGAAGGACCCTCACTGCCAGATGTGTGAACGCTTTCACGGGCAGGAGGGGGTGAGCCACACTCAGGCAGGACCCACGGAGCAGTGTGTTTCAGGGTCTGCACAACCTGCCCGGGAGCAGGTTGCAAACAGTCCCTGGTTACTCAAGCACTCATGAGGTGTGCAGGAAAGAGGGAGAAAGGCTGAAAAGCGTAAGGATGGAGGGTGATATTTACTGCAGACCCTGGTGGCTGAGATAAGAAGGCCTCTAAAGCAGCTGCAAGGCAACGGAAATGGGCAGAAGGCATATTTGTCAGTGCAGCTTTGGGAACATCCTGCCCTGGAGATCTGGAATTCTTTTCCAAGAGGCCTTTGCCAGACAAGTGCCCATTGGTGCATCTTGCATAACAACTTCTGGAAGGTGCTGGAAAGCCGGTTCTTCGGCAAAGTCCTGCTGCTGCCTCTTTCCTACCTTCTGCCGCCTCTGCCTGCCTCGCTGCACCTTTACTTCTCTCTCGCTGTGCCTACATCTCCTCTCTGCCTCTGCACTGCTCCGCAGCGTACGTGAGCACATCTCCCGTCCTCCCTCCTCACTGCTGCCTTCCCCCACATCCCCGTTTGTCCTTTACCATTGGCAGAGCAGAAGCCACGCTGGCTCACAGCAAGGAGGGAATATGAAAGGGACAATGACCTTTTCTGAAGCAGCCTTTGAAAAAAGGAGACGTTCCCGAGAAGAGAAAGGAAGAAGGGCCAGGCAGTCTGGAGGAAAAGTAGGGAGGGAGAGCATTGGTGAAGCAACATTCAGCAACCAAACAGGCTCCCAGGGCATCAAATATGAAAAGGTTTTGCTCTTCAAGGAGAAGAAAAGCTAGAAACATGAAATATTCATGAGTGCCAGGTGTGGGCTCTGAAAGGCCTTTTCTCTTCGCCACTCACCCTCACGAGGAGACCAGGGGGAAGGAGGAAACTAAACCGCATTGGCTGTGGACATCCAAGGAAGGATGTCACAGAATGTCACAGATGTCTCACGAAACAATGCTCAGATAATGCTTCCCTGCTGCTCACCCATGCCCTTGGGCAAAGGGTGGGGAAGGGTGCTCGATGGGACCTTGCCGGCAGGGTTACTCCTGGTAGGATATCCTGCAGGAGCAAAGCCAGGAGTGCAACAGAGACGCGTTCACCACTCCAACACAGCAGTGGATGTCAGGGGGAAAGTACGTTGCAGGGATGAGGAGTGGCAGGAGGGTGGGAGGAGTGCCGGCGAGCGAGCTGTCAGAGGGACGCACAGGGCTGAGCAAAGCCAAAAGACGAAGCGAAGTCACTGAACTCCCTCCTGGTTTCAGGCACAGCAAATCCTCTGCTTCGCCCCGGCAGCATCCAGAGGCCCTTCCTGACAAACTCTGCAGATGCTCCAGTGACCGCAGCTCCCTCCAGACACTTGCCATCAACCCTGGTTAGCCTGGCCGTCACAGCTAAGCAGACTCGCCTGGCACGTGCCAGCCCCGGGGAAAGAGCGGCGGCGGTGAGCAACTGGGGCAGGGCTGGGGCGGAGGCGAGCGCCGGGCAGCCAGAGCCAGACACGCAGCGCAGGTGCGCCCGGCCGCTTACCACCGCCTCTCCTTGCTCCTGCCCGGCATCACTCTGTCGCTTCTTCACCTTCTCTCCTCCTGCCTCTTTCCAAGAATGAGGACCAACAGCTGATTCACTCCCCAGCACTAATCATCCCGCGATCTGAACAGGGGACTGGCCCAGGAGAGGGTGAAAAACCCTGTTCTTTTTGGTTTCTTCTATCTCACCTGCCTCTGAGGCTTTTGGGTCCTCCCCAGCTCTACAGTGAGGAGCAAAGCTAACGTGTGCAGAGTCAATCGTTCCCTTGCTTAGAGTAAACCAGATGGAAGAGAACATAATTCTCAGCACCCATCTTATCTGCATCATGGGCCAAGCCACCAATTGTCATTTTAACTGGAGCAAAAGCAGATCTCTTCCCTATCAGCATTTGTGCCTGTAGCTGGCAGGACATTTTGCAGAGTGCAGAGACCGAAGCATTGTTCTGTCCCTCAGCCAGGCAGCTTGTCCAAGCTTGCCTTCTTTCCTTCCTCCCCTGCCCCAGGACACATGGCAGTCCACCCAGCTAGCGTGGGGTTGGCAAGGTTTTCCTATGCATGTTTCTTTATGGGGAATTTTCAGAACTGAGGAACCATTCCAGCAGATAGATGGTATTTTGCAGAGAGGACACAAGGAGAGCTGCACCTTTCTTTTTGTGGTCAAGCCCTGTCGGTAAAATGATCTCAGTTTGCGTGCACACTACAAGCTGGTGGTCCAACTTGTGGCCCTCCTCACTGGTCTCTCGCTGATCTGAGGCTTAGCCGTCTTTTCACACACATTGCATTCATTTACATTAACTAAAATGCGGGGCCAAACTACTGCAAAGAGAAACCGATCAGCTGTGTGTGCAACAGTAGATGCACTGCCAAGTTCATCTTTATTATAACCCACAGCTTCCCTCGCCACCCGGATCTTTTTCTCTTTGCCGCATTTCTCCCAGCTGAGGCCTCCCCTGCAAACACACGTGTAAGCGAGAGGAGCTCGGCTGGAACAGCCGGTGTGCAGCTCCAGATGCCTTCTCCTCAAGCTGCAGAGGCGTCCTCACTCACATTGCAGACTGTTACCCCTTGCTTTGCACCAATGCAAGAGAGAGCATGTCCAGATGGTTGGTCTGACCCAGGTTAAATGAACCCTATGGAAAAATAGGTCCAGCTCACCGTACGGGGTAGTGAGAGTTCTTAAACCACTTCTGCCACTAAGGAAAACCTGCCCCAGACACAAACAATAAACACTGGCCTTGTCCAGAGGTAACCAAAGTCTTTTTGCTGATCTCTCTGTCAGGTTCCCAGAGTGTTTGTAGGATATGTTTAGGTAGGGTTGGGCGTTTTGCACTTACAGGTTTTCAGCACGATCCATAGTTTAGGAGCACCGTTCAGTTCCTCAACACCACGTCACTCTTGCCAACAAGCAAAGCTTTCAAGCACCTCTGACTGGCTCAGACACCTCATCCAGCTCAGCCTACTGATCATAGAATCATAGAATCATAGAATCAGTGAGGTTGGAAGGGACCTTTAAGATCATCAAGTCCAACCATTAACCTACCCTGATAAAAACACCACCACTCCTAAACCATGTCCCTAAGCACCTCATCTACCCTTTTCTTAAACACCTCCATGGATGGTGAATCCACCACCTCTCTGGGCAGCTTATTCCAATGTTTAATAACCCTTTCAGTGAAAAAATGCTTCCTAATATCCAATCTAAACCTGCCCTGACATAACTTGAACCCATAATGACCTAACCTCCAATTATCCAAAACTTTGTCACTTCTCAGCTTGACCACAGACACTGAAAATATCAAAGCATGACATTTTCAGCCCTTATAAAGCCTTAGCCAGTACAAAAAGCTGTTGCTCGTTTCCTCAGTAGCATGGGCGCGTCAAGCCTCACCTTGGTGCAGTGACTTCCTTTAGGATACTGAATCAAGTTCAAGCGTTAAGTGTCCTCGGTCCTTACCTTCAAAGTGATCCTTAGCTTAAGCCCAAGGTAGCCAAAAGAGAGACTAAAACTCCAGGAAAAAACTGCTGGTCAGAGCTTCACCCTGCTGGGACAACAGAGCTCTCCAGAGAAGGTTTAAAGTGGACTGATGTAAGAGCAAGAGCTCTCTCAAGCTTGTTCCGAGGCTGTAGAAACAATTCCCTTGGGAGCCAGGGATTAGCACAGACCTCACTGCTTTGCACTTCGAGAGCAAGATGCTCCCCTTAGATGGATCAACTCAGGGCAAACGAGCATCCAAAAGAAAAGGAATAGGAGGAAAAAAATAGACCACTTACAACACCCCTCACACACACTTAGCTAAAACAGCCACCAAAAAGAGAGTGCAAATGAAACCTGAGACATGCTGTTTTCCTGGGGGAGAAGATGAGAACACAAACACATGGGTGCTGCGCAGCCACGGTGCTCAGCACACTGCCGAAGGGGGCTCAGGTGCCAGAGCCAGGGCTGAATCTCAATATTCCGAATCCCTCAGAGCTTTCCTTCCTACCCGCCCATCGAATGTCATACGCACGTCAAGGAAATAGATCCCTCCTAGTGAGATTTAGCATATAGAAGTGTCAGCAACCTTGAATTCCAATTCCCTTTAGCATGGTATATAGCAACAAGTCCCATGGAGCCCTGGCCTGGCTCACACCGCAAGTAGTTATCGCCACATTTCTTTGCTGGAGACCTGCAGTAAATCCTATGGAGAAACAAGCTCAGCTTCCATCACAGAGTAGTGAAGATCTCTTTTTATAAAGGATTTTTTTAGAGAATATCAAGATGTCAAAAGTGGAAAACCAAAAGCCCCCCAAAACCACCTTGGATAATGCTAAGAGAAATACACACCAAGGTCAGGGAAAATTATTTTCTCACCAGATCATAAATAATGCCAAAAATGAACTATGTCTTGAAGGGTTAGACCTCTAATTTTTGTGGTTTAGGCCGGACTGGACACTGAAATGGAACCTCAAACCAGGACACCAGTCTTGCCTTCCAAGCCTTTCACAGAAGGCGAGTGATCTAAACAGACCCTGTGGAGTCAGTTCAGTCCCAAGCTCTTACATTTCTCAGCTTTGTCCAAGGTGCACAAGACCCAGCACACAACATAGTTCCTCCCTGATGGGCTGGAGCCTCACCAACCCTACAAAGGGACCGAATATAGACCAATGCCAGGTGGAACAGGTGCTTTGAAGAAGCAAGCCCAGAGAGAAGGGCTCCTAATTGCAGACCTGACCCCAGGGTGACAGTGGCCTCAAGAATGAGGGTAAAATCCAGACCATTTACCTTGACATCTAAATGTTGACCCCGCTGGAAAAAGAGGGGCTTCGGTCCAAGCTTTGCTGTGATCCAAACAGAAGGAAACGCCTCATCTCTGCAGCAGGCTGCACCCTACTGGGGATGCTGTGAGCCCAGCTAAAGTCCACGGATAGCAGCAGAAAGCTCATCCACCACAGGCACTCACATTCAGTGTGTGCCACCGTAGCACGCTTGGTAGCCACATAATATGTGGCACGAGCAGAAATGGACGCAGGCAAAGGTCTCAGTCAGGAGCCCCCTTCTTCACTCTCTCGCCCCATTAACCCTTGCAAGCTTTGGGCTGTTAAGTAACCTTGTCTTGGAGCGCGATGCCAGGTGTCAGATTATTTCTTGGAGAGGTGTCTCTCTGGGGGATTGCTGTCATTCTGTTCTTTTTTCTAATACTGAACATCTAATAAGCAACACCTACTACCACCTGCTACTGTTGTTCATTCACTGATCGTCTCATTTTTTCGCCATTTATCACTGCAATGATGACTGCACTCGCTTTCAGTGAAAACTCTATTAAAACCAGACAGTGCCAGCTTTTCTTTCAGAATTGCAGGGGTCACCTAGCACTGGGGACAAAAGGGGACTCCAGTGCCATGGCTGCGAGCTACTTGCCTCCCTTCTATAAATACCCTTAAGTTCTTTACACATCTCTAGTGCTGTGTAAGTAGGACAGAATAATGCAAAATATTATGTAAAACAGTGTTAATGCAACTTCTGGTTAAGATTTAAGGGAGCTAATTTCCTCTTGCTGTCACTAGCATGAATCATGTTTCTACCGCAGGCAGTGACGTGATGTTGGGTGAAATGTGTGTGAAGAGGAGAATCGGGCCTGAAATACACTAAGATCGAGAAATTTAAGGTTATGGTTGTAAATTGCCCTGCCCACACACACAAAGTGTAATTTGCATTAGTGTAATATGACATTATCTTTCACCCCATAATACACTGTCATTATTGCTCACATTTCCATGGTATCCATTGCTTGATAGGTCCCATGGGACAGATTTTGCAAAACAGCTCAGCTCCCATTTAGGCAGCGAACTACGTGGCTGGGCTTTCGAGAGCGCTGTGTACACTGGAGACTGAGCTTGTTTAAACAGGCAGCAGAATTGTCACAACGGGAGAAGCAAGGCACCGAGCGTTTTTACAATTCTGGCTGTGCAGGTTCCCCTAGAGGAGAAGGGAGAAATAAAGATTCCAGCAAAGGTCTCTTTATGACTAGTTTTGGGGTTGTGGTTTGTTGGGTTTTTTTCCAGGGCTCGCTTTACTTCCAATAACACAAACTCCGACATGCTGTTGCTAACTCTCATGATTTTTATCAGGAGTCTTGGGATGCATGGCATAAACCTTGAGGCATGAAATCTTGCTATGACTTGACAATCTCAGATCACAGTTAAAAAAAAAAAAAAAAAAAAAAAAAGAAGTAGTAGTTTCTATTCCTCACTACTATGGGGGAAAAAAAGAGGACTGCAAGATCCGAGTCACAGGTCTAAAGGTCTGAAAACAATAGGAAAAATAAAAACAATCTGTGAGGTTTTTTTTCTTTTTCCAAATCTCATTATTTTAAACCCATCGGACAACTTACAAGCACACAATTTGTGACTTTTGAATACTTGGTTATACTAACAGTAAAATTGAGCAGACTGGTTCAGAGCGAGAAACATGACTTTGTCCCATGATCTGTAACTGCAAAAAGAGGGACTAAGCAACGTATGGTACAAAATGAGGAATTATCAGCTCTACATTTCCTGCACTTCACTGTTGCCATGATGTTATACTAACACAGAGATATAATTTTCTTTTTGGTTTGTTTTGGTTTTTTTTTTCCCAAATTTACTTTGATTACCCACGTAAACACGAGGCAATATATTGCACACTGTGGAATGCACCTGAAAAACAGCACTGAGATCAGACAAGTAAATAAAATTGCAGCCTGTCTTCAGTGACTGAAGACCTCCTCCAGCACTACAAGATGCACCCGGCAAACCCTGCCGCTCGCCTCTTGTGGGTTTCTCCTTCGAACCCAGCTCCTTCTCTGGTCTCCTCCCTATTGATCCTCACACTGCTCTGCTCCCCCTCGCGCTGTTTCCCCATGTCCTGAACACGCCTGTCTGATTTAGGGCTCGGCTGACTTGATAAAGAGCCGCGCTGCCCACGGAACAGCGCATACGGCAAAGTGCAGCTCTGAGTTACATTTCCATCTCCGATCTGCACCCCTCTCCGAGGAAAGGTATCCTTTAAAGACCCGCTCCGGGCATAAATCACATTGCTCTGTTGAGCGCTTTGCTCCACTTGGCTGGAGATTGGGTTAGGAAGGGAGGATATAGACCGAACTCAACCCCGTTGTTCAAGTCCATCTCCTGTCTTCTCCATCTCTTCACTGCCCGCCTGCCTGGGACAGAGCCTACAGAAAGCTGACATCTTCGTCTTTGAATGCATTTGAGCCACACATAGCCTGACTAGGGAATGAAAAGGGCTTTTTGATCTCTTAACTTTTGTGTACGGATGCTGCAAGGGAACATCACTCTTCTCCCTGTACCAACCTGCTCAGGACTGTGGCTGCGTGCAGATAAATCTGTGCGTGTACACATTTGCACATGGTTGTAAGTATGATTTGTGTGTCACTGGGATGTGATAATGGTTGTAAGTATGATTTGTGTGTCACTGAGATGTGATAATAAATATTTACAGAACAGCTTATATGAAGAACTGTGGATGCAGTGAGTTTAAATACTTGGAAAATACATCTGAGTTTCAGTTATCTCTTTACAAATAAAGCCGTGAGGGGAAAAATTGTACTTCCAAAACAGTCAAATGGAAGAGGACATTTTTGAAAGTGACTCAACATTGGAAGAGGACAAGCGAGCGACAGCCCTCTTTCAAAAAGACTGAGGCAGCTGAAGCAAAGACCCTGGCTGGGGGGAGAAGCCTTAGAAGAGGAATCTCATAATCCCTTTCCGTTTCCAACTGCTAGGGCAGGACCGTGCCCATCATATGCGCTTGCTTTTTTGTCTGATCTAGCAGTAAATGAGACTGTTTTACAGCCTAATATATCTTAGTCAGAAGCTAATTTCACACACGCTCATCAGTGAAATTAGTTCTTCAAAAACACATTTAGAGAAGTAAATGTCATCACTTTTCCCCCGTGCCAAGTGCGGGGTTCATAGCCAGACCACTCTGTCTTAGGCACTGCTACAGCACCAAACACAGGTAGCTTGGTGAGGAATACAGATTTAAGGCAGGAAATATAAACACAAAACATCTGCTTTTCCCATTCCAAGGTTCAGCTGTTTCAGACTATTTTTAAATTGCTGCTTTGGTCTACTGAGCTGAATGCAGGGCTGAGTTTGGAGATGTCAGTTGTATTCCTGAGTCTGCTGGTGACACTGACCGTGTCTCACCCACATGGTCTGAAACATGAGAAAAGATTAATAAGATTTAAAGATTCTTGAGCAAGATTAAACTACCGAGCCTTAGTTTCTACCTCTGAGATCTGTAGAAGAAAAGCAGACAAATCTGGTCTATTTGGACCCATTGAGCTACAATAATAATAATTAATAAAGAAAAAATAGAGCTAGACTAAGATTTTCCTACACAGCACCTTTACCAGGGAAAAAAATGCTATTTCATTGAAATGGAAACATTTCAGTATTGTGATAGTTATTGAAAGATCATTTAGCAATAAGAAAAGGAGGACAACGGGAGAGGAAAGCATTTTTATAAAGTTGAAATGTTCTATTTCAACGCTTCTAGAATGGCATGGTTGAGGTTTTTTGATTTTTAAACTTCTTTGTCGTGACAATGTATAGGAAAAAATGAAAAAGCCAAACAAACCACCTAAAATTGCACCTAATAAAACCATATTAAAATGGATGGAAAACACTTATTCTTGTTCTGACTGAGAAAAGACACATTTAAAAAGAGCAGAACTTCCCACAAATCTGGAATTCTATTTCCTGCACAGCTAGTAATAGGAATATAACATTATATTTCTAATGTCTATATCTCCACGTAAGTATTACCGCACTTACACACCAAGTATTAGCCCATGTATACACTTGCTATTCAATAAAGTTGCTATGCAACACTCTGCAACAGACTCCTTCACTTCCGTACAGTGTGCTCAGCTGAAGTAATCTGCTTCCAAATGATGAATCAGTTACTAAATTGTAAGTGGAAACTGGAAGACATCAAACACAATGCAAGGACTCTTCTTTGCATAACACCAATGCGACAAGAAAGAGTAAATTGAAGAAACGTTTTCTGCTCCAATATAAAAAAAAACATAGTAACAGAAGCAAAAGAAATTCAAACAATCAGAAACTACTACAGAATCTCTGCTCAAAAGCAGGCAGAAAGAAAACAAAACCAGCCTTCCCCCTAAACCTTGTGCCTTGCCATAAGAAGGGACAAAAAAGCTAGCAGAAACAGCAACGTTTCACCTAGCAACCTGCCACACAATTGCGAAAGGACAATAACAACAAATGGCTGTGGAATTTCACCCCAAGCCCAGGACACAGACATGCCCAGATCAGAAAACAACTACCTCTAACAGAGACCCAGAGGGTATTTTTTCCCTCTTTACACTTGCTCAGTGACTCGAAGGGCTTGTGACACCAGCTCATTGCCATGGAATGGAATCACATGGTAGTAGGACCAGAACAATCTATAATTTTTTTGTTTCATGCATTTTCAGATAAAACCCCCAAAATTCCTGGGGCTGTAGTCAGGAATGCAAGAGATCAGCGAGAATACTAATGAAGGCGTGACATATTACAAAAGTAGGGTGCCTCATGTTTTCTCTAGTACATTTCAAAAATTTCATGCAAATTGAAGAAGAATCAGGGAGGGCAGAGCCACAGGTCTCTTCATCTAGAAGTGAAATCCAAAATGGTCAGTAGCACATTCTGCTGAGAATTGCAAGAAATGCAATCAATTGCTGATAACCTGCAGGTAAAGATCAGCTCTAATCCTGAAGCAGGAAGGTTTGAAATCTAGAGGTATCTCCAGGCGAGCTCTGATGTCTTGGACGTGCCATTTTACTTACTTACTTCACTTACACAGTGCCTCTTATGTGATTTTGGGCTGGAAGGACTTCCCATGGCAGCAAGTTTTACAGTCTAATTACAGACTGGGCAGAGAACTTCCTTAATGAACTTTACATTTGCCACCTTCTGAGTACACCGGATGTCCTTTTCTTCTTCTGTCAGGATTCAGACAGAAGAGTCTATGCATCCACACTATCCATAATGAGTACGGCACACACAAAGAGCATTCGTCAGCTCCTTGTGGGATGTTATTTCAAAGCCTCACAAGTCTCACTATAAGAAAGGGCTTTCAGTAGCATCTTGAGAATGAACACATGGAAGCAGGGCTTAGACTTATCCAATTTCGGCATTTAAACTTCACCCTTGTGTCCTGGTTCCATCAGGGATAGGGTTAATTTTCACGAGGAGCTGGGATGGGACACAGCTGGAGGTCGGCTGACCGAAACTTGCCAAACGGGTATTTGATTTGGTGGTATTTGACATGTTGGGGAGAGGGCAGGAATCCCCGCTCAGAGCGGGCTGGAGGCTTCCTGGGTTTGGTTGGTGAGCAGTGGTACGTTAATTGTGTTTTGCATATTCCTTTATCAGTATTATTGTTGTTTTCCTCTTTTCTTTGCTGTTCTGCTAAGCTGCCTTTATCTCAACCCACGAGTTTTGCCTTTTTCTTCTGATTCTCCTCTCATTCCAGCCAGGGATGCAGGGAGTGAGTAAAAAGACCGCAATGGTTCTTTGTTGCTGTCTGGGGCTGAACCATGACAGTCCTTTTTGATGCTGAACGTGGGGCACAAAGGGTTGATATAATGACTGATCTGACTAGGGCATGTTAAAACTAATGCTATATGCATTTATTATATTAGTTAAATAGTCACTGGTCGCAATGTCACTTTCTTTGCTTGCATGGTTGTGTTATGTAAATTCTTATATGCTCTGTGTACTCCCCCGATGTTGTTTATCATTTCTGGGAGAGGGATCAGGATTATAATTTTGCTGTACTATGTAATATCAACTATGAGATGATAACATCCCTGTTCAGGCAGTTATGTTGGGATGTGTATGCAGCATTGCTGTCCTGCCCGTACCTTGGGCACCATCTCTCAGAATTCATTAATAGTCACACCCAATCTATGGGGGAAACAGGGGGACACGTTCTGCAGCTCTTTCATCTCCCTTTTCTCCTTTGGGCCAGGTACAACAGCTTTTGAGAATTTTGAATATCCTTGGCATGTTCAAACCAGCATGGTCCTATCACTATGTCTCCTGAATGTGTTTCAGGTCTTGTTTAGGGTTAAACAACTGTTTAAGACCACCACCTGGAGATTTGCCTCAAGGCTGGGTAGTCATGGGTGGTATGGCATGTGGGAGAACATGGGCAGGTGTCTAGAGAACTTCTCACCTCCGATGATTTGGGACTTCACTCCCAAAAAACTACAGGAGTGAAGTGATAGAATATTTGAAAGGAAAATGCTGTAGCTATTCCAGAGAGGCATGACCACGGAGAGTACATGAGGAAGTGGGATGGACAACCTACCCTGATCCTACAGGTATGGGTACATGAGTTGCAAGGAAGAACAATCACAAAAGGGGATCCCTCCAGGAAAAGTGCAGCTCCAATTTCCAGCAGGTGGTTCCCCAGACAGAGTAGAAGGCCTGATCTTACTTCTTATCCTCTTGAAGGGAATTCTAAGTCTTTTTTGCAAGAAGTAAAGGATACTATGACCAGCCATGTGGGGGAAAGGGACAACCACGTTTATCGGACTGTGTGGATTCAATGGCCTCACATGTCAGACCCACAGGAATATAAGGCTCTAGTGGACTCCGGTGCACAGTGTACCCTAATACCGTCAAGCTATAGAGGGCCAGAACCCATTTATATTTCTGGAGTGGCAGGGGGATCCCTGCATTTGACCGTATTGGAAGCTGAACTGAGCCTAACTGGGAATGAGTGGCAAAAGCATCCCATTGTGACTGGCCAGAGGCTCTGTGCATCCTTGGCATAGACTACCTCAGGAGGGGGTATTTCAAGGACCCAAAAGGGTACTGGTGGCCTTTTGGCATAGCTGCCTTGGAGACAGAGGAAATTAAACAGCTGTCTGCCTTGCCTGGTCTCTCGGAGGACCCTTCTGTTGTGGGGTTGCTGAGGGTCGAAGAACAACAGGTGCCGATTGCCACCACAGTGGTTCATCGGTGGCAATATCGCACTAACCGAGACTCTCTGATTCCCATCCATAAGTTGATTTGTCAACTGGAGACCCAAGGAGCGATCAGCAAGACTCGCTCACCCTTTAATAGTCCCATATGGCCAGTGCAAAATTGTAATGGAGAGTGGAGGCTAACAGTGGCTTGGATTATTGTGGCCTGAATGAAGTCACGCCGCCACTGAGTGCTGCCATGCTGGACACGCTAGAACTTCAATATGAACTGGAGTCAAAGGCAGACAAGTGGTATACCACAACTGATATCGCTAATGGATTTTTCTCAATCCCTTTGGCAGCAGAGTACAGGCCACAGTTTGCTTTTGCTTGGAGGGACATCCAATACACTTGGAATCTACTACCTCAGGGTGGAAACGCAGCCCCACCATTTGCCATAGTCTGATCCAGACTGCACTGGAACAAGGTGAAGCTCTGGAACATCTGCAATACGTTAACGACATCATCGTATGGGGCAACACAGCAGAAGTTTTTGAGAAACGGAATAAAATAGTTTGAACGCTTCCAAAAGCTGGTTTTGCCATAAAATGAAGTAAGGTCAAGGGACCTGCACAGGAGATCCAATTTTTAGGAATAAAATGGCAAGATGGGCGCTATCAGATCCCAATGGATGCGATCAAGTAGCAGCTATGTCTCCACCAACTACTAAAAAGGGAACACAAGCTTTCTTAGGCATTGTGGGGTTTTGGAGGATGCATATCCCAGACTACAGTCTGATTGTGTGTGAGCCCTCTATATCAAGTGACCCGGAAAAAGAACGATTTTAAATGGGGCCCTGAGCAATGACAAGCCTTTGAACAAATTAAACAGGAAATAGTTCATGCAGCAGCCCTGGAGCCAGTCCAGGCAGGACAAGATGTTCAAAATGTGCTCTACACCACAGACAGGGACAATGGCCCTACCTGGAGCCTCTGGCAGAAAGCACCAGGGGAGACCTGAGGCCAACCACTAGGGTTTTGGAGTCGGAGATGCAGAGGATCCGAAGCCTGCTACACTCAACTGAAAAAGACATACTGGTGGCATATGAAGGGGTTCAAGCTGCTTTGGAAGCAGTCAGTATTGAAGCACAGCTCCTCTTAGCACCTTGACTGCTGGTACCAGGCTGGTTGTTCAAAGAAAGGATCTCCGCTACGCATCATGCAACTGATGCTACGTAGAGTAAGTGGATCGTATTGATCATGCAGCAAGCTCAAATGGGAAACCCAAGTAGCCCGGGAGTTCTGGAAGTGACCATGGACTGGCCAGAAGGCAAAGATTTTGCAATATCACCAGAGGAGGACATGACGCATGCAGAAGAGGCCCTGCCATATAACAAACTAACAGAAAATGGGAAGAAGCATTCCCTGTTCGCAGGTGGGCCTGCTGGATTGTGGGAAATCATCGAAAGTGGAAGCTGCTGTGTGGACTCCTACATGATGAATTGCAGAAGCTGCTGAAGGACAAGGTGAGTCAAGCCAGTTTGCAGAGGTGAAAGCCATCCAGCTGCCTTTAGGCATTGCTGAATGAGAACAATGGTGTCTCTATACTGACTCATGGATGGTGGCAAATGGTCTGTGGGGGTGGTTGCAGCAGCAGAAGCAGAGCAACTGGCAGCGCAGAGGTAAATTCCAATGGGCTGCCGAATTGTGGCAAGATACTGCTGCCTGGATAGAGAATCTGGTTGTGAAAGTATGTTGTGTAGATGCCCATGTACGCAAGAGGCCACTGAGGAACATCAAAATAACCAGCAGGTGGATCGGACTACTAAGTTTGAAGCGGCTCAGGTGGATCTAGACTGGTAACAAGGGTGAATTATTCCTAGCTCAATAGGCTCATGACACCTCAGACCATCAAGGAAGAGATGCAACATACAGATGGGCTTGTGACTGAGGGGTGGACTTGACCATGGACACTACTGCACGGGTTATCCATGGATGTGAAACATGCACTGCAATCAAGCAAACCAAGCAGTTAAAGCCTCTTTGGTATGGATGATGATGGCTGAAATATAATTATGGGGAGGCCTGCCAGATTGATTACATTACACTCCCACAAACCCACCAAGGGAAGCGCCACGTGCTCACAATGGTGCAAGCAACCACCAGATGGCTGGGAACATACCCCGTGCCCCACGCCACCACCATGAACACTATCCTGGGCCTTGAAAAGCAAGTCTCATGGCAACATGACACCTCAGAGAGAACTGAGTCAGACAATGGGACTTGTTTCCGAAACAGCTTCATAGACACCTGGGCCAAAGAGCATGGTGTTGAGTGGGTATATCACATTCCCTATCACGCACCAGCCTCCAGGAAGATAGAACAGTACAATGGACTGCTAAAAACTACACTGAGAACAATGGGTGGTAGGACCTTAAAACATTGCCATACACATTTAGCAAAAGCCACCTTGTTAGTTAACACCAGGCGATCTACCAATCGAGCTGGCCCTGCCCAATCAAATACTCCACATACTGTAGAAGGGGATAAAGTCCCCATAGTGCACATGAAGAATATGTTAGGGAAGACAGTCTGGGTTAGTCCTGCTTCAGGCAAAGGCAAACCCATCCGCGGGATTGCTTTCGTTCAAGGACCTAGGTGCATTTGGTGGGTGTTGTGAAAGGATGGGGTGGTCCGACGTGTACCTGATGAGTATCTCATTTTGGGAGAGAATAGCCAATAAATTGTATGATATTAATTGCTAAATAACCCTGCCACTGTATATCATAATTTCTATAATTGCTATATGCTATATAAATGGTATTACAGTAAGAATCACCAAAACTAATGACAGATGGACTTTGATAAAACCGAGTAAAGTGCAGCGGTGATGGGATCAGAACTGACCTCAGCAATTGGTGCCCAGCAACTTCCTTAGAATCATAGAATTGTCTAGGTTGGAAGAGACCCTTGGGATCATCGAGTCCAACCATCTACCCTACTCTACAAAGTTCTCCCCTACACCATATCCCCCAACACCACATCCAAACGTCTCTTAAACACATCCAGGGATGGTGACTCAACCACCTCCCTGGGCAGTCTATTCCAATGCCCGACCACTCTTTCTGTGAAAAATTCTTTCCTAATGTTCACTCTAAATCTACCCTGTTGGAGCTTGAAGCCATTCCCTCTTGTTCTGTCATTAATTACCTGTGAGAAGAGACCAGCACCAACCTCTCTACAGTGTCCTTTCAAATAATCGTAGAGAGTGATGAGGTCTCCCCTCAGCCTCCTCCTCCTCAACCTAAACAGTCCCAGCTCCTTCAACCGCTCTTCATATGATTTGTTTGTCCTTGAGACCAACATCTTCAGCCCATGGGCACAGGCTGCACCCGATACACCAGCCACGAGTTTCGAATACAGCACACAACAGTCCAGCACCACACACCATCTCGCCTGCCCTGAGATACTGTTCTAACAGATGGAGGCCAAAGTGATGGATTAAATGAACTCAATGGATGTTTTAGAGGGATGGCCCATAGACTAAGGGAATGATATGTGTATGTATCTATATGTATATATATACCAAAGACAGGGAAAAGTGGTGGTAGTTAATTGGAAAGTGTAAGATCTGGGCATGGCATAGATGGTATAGAATAAGGGGTGGATAATATCCTGGTTCTGGTGCGGAAAGGGTTAATTTTCACAAGGAGCTGTGACAGGACACAGCCAGGTCGGCTGACCCAAACGAATATGGGGTAGGGGGCAGGAATTGCTGCTCAGAGCGAGCTGGGAGCTTCCTGGGTTTGGTTGGTGAGCAGTGGTACATTCATCATGTTTTGAATATTCCCTTATCGGTATTATTGTTGTTGTTTTCCTCTTTTCTTTGCTGTTCTCTTAAACTGCCTTTATCTCAACCTGTAAGTTTTGCCTTTTTCTTCTGATTCTCCTCTCATTCCCGAGGGGGGTGGGAGGGTGAGTGAAAAGACCACATGGTCTTTGTTGCTGTCTGTGGCTAAACCAGGACACCTTGCCTACCTGTCAAGAATATAAAATTAGCTTATTTAACTTCTCTAACAGGTGATACTTTTTCCTCTACCATGTTGCTACTGTTTCCTTAGAGTCATTCTGAATTTCCTCCCTCCTAATTTTCTGGCAATGCTTCTTTTTTTTTTTTTTGCTTCACGTAGTATAAAATTCTTCTCCAGTTCTCCAGAAATTTCTCACTTTAGTATGTAGACTTTTCAAATGCTTGCTGGTTATTATAGTGTTACTGCTCTTTGGGCACTAAATAAGCTTCCCAGACAGACCACTTCAGCACTCTTCCCCTCATGCAGTAATCATTCGGGTTCCTAATCACTTTGTCCATTCTGATAATAAACTGCCATTATTCAGTCCACACGGACAGACTCCTCTGTGAAAATCAGTCCCTACCTGGGTGCCCATGTGGAAGCCTTTGAAATAGCCACCAGTGAAAGCTGGGCCACATTGTCCCACCACAGCCTTCTGACCATGGCCAAACATCTGCCTTTGGGATTAACCCCCCTGCCCCTCCCCAAATATCTCACGCTCTCACCAAGCCCTCAATCTCCCTCTACCTCCCGCTGTCTGATTTGCCACTTTCTTTTCTAGCACCTGCAACACCTCCAGCGTGGTATCGTCAGTACATCTCACTAATAGACTTTCCTCTTGCTTCAGATCAGTAATGAAGAACTTTAAAAAGACATTAAAAAAAGATTTGTGGCCAAAGGTCCCATTAATTATGTTTGCTGTACCCCACTAGGCACCTTCTTCCAACGCAGCTCATTCCCATTTATCACAAACGTTTGTTTACAGCCTCTTAGCCAGTTTTCAACCCTCAAGTCAGTGCTTCCTCTCCTAGGGAATACAATTTCTTTCTTTTTTTTTTTTTTTTTAATTAATGGCAGGATGTCTTTCTTCCAAAATGTTCCATGCATATAACCACAGATTTATGTAGCGAGAAAGGTACATAAAGATTTAACCACAGAGTGGAAATTAAAACAGCATCAATTTCATACAGGTAGAATTTTATCCTGGTAAAAGGAGCATACAGACAGTGTCACTGCTGGGACAGTCAGGGGAAATTCAACAGCCTGTGCTCTGCAAAGGTCAGGCGAGATGATGGAAAGCATCCCTGGTGTCTCCACATGCACAGAGCAGGTCCCTGGTGGGCCAGTTCTGACGCTGCTCACACTGCTCCTCCCCGGGGCAGCTCCTGCCAGCAGGGGGTCAACTCCAGATGTTCCAGCCGATAAATAGGAATAAAACAAGGCCACGACTTTTTGTCAGTCAAGCTTTGCTCCTGATTGCCACGGTACACCAATTAACATGGCAGATGTCTGCAGGAGTCAATTGGATATCGTTCAAGACGCTCCCACTTGCCACCAAGGTTAAGTCTACTCTCACAAAAGGGATCAACCCTAGAGGGGTCTTTGAGCACAGACTCCCAGGACTTCTAATGAAGCAGGGAGGAAAGGGCGCTGCACGACATAAGGATGGTGCTGCCCTCAACGCAGCCAGCCGTACGCTTTACGGAAGGGGTGAGCCTGCCATGCATGACCTCTGGGCCACCCCCTCCCAGAAGAGATGCCCCTCAAACACACATTACTGCAATGTGTGCCCCCACAGCCAGGACTGTGTCTGGCTCCCAGCCCTTTCCTCTCTAGAAAAGGAGCAGAGTGCAGGAGACAAGCTGGGGGAGTTGTTTTGCTGACAGTTTGTTCTTGGCTCCCATCTTTATCACCCCATGACAGACCTGTTAATTGTCTGGGTGTGCGCTCAGTGCCCAAACCAGCTGCTTCTCTGCCTGGTGCCCTCCTGCCATGTGGGGCACAAGGGACTGTGCCTCAGTTCCTCCAACACACCTTTCACCACTCTCTCTCCCTGGATATTGCCCTGAGATAAAAATAAACCCAGGAAGAGGGACAAGACCTCTTTCTAGAAGGGCTCTGCGTGGAGCCAGAGACCCTGAAATCCAGCTCTATATCATGTTCAAGAAATAGGCTGCATAGAGAAAGTGACTTTAGCACAAGGGAAAACGCATTATGCAGACCAGGGCTGTGCACACTTCCTCAGACCTGTAAAAGAAAAAGGAGCATCTGAGCTCAAGAGAAGGATTAGGAGAACTCTGGCAAGGTCTTAGCCACTGCAGACAGCCTGATTAGGCAGATTAGGGGGAAGAACAGAGACTTCCTGCCATTCTGCAAGACAGAGAAACTTGCGGAAGAAACACCTGAAGCCTCACAGGGCTGCGTGTGGCAGCTGCTGCCTTTGCACAGGGAATAACCAGCAACATCAGAGTGACACAGAGGACCAAGTTCAGTGCTCTTGCAATCCCCTGATCCCAACAGCACGCAACCTGCCCACCGGTTCACTTCCATCCACCTGGATACAACCACTGCGAAGCCTGAGCCGCCTCCATCGATGTTTCCTGCAGTTAAATAACAACGGCAACGCCTGCTTACTCACTCCAGGGTTGCAGGGACGACAACAACACTGACTTGATGGGGGACAAAAAAAAAAAAAGGGGAGAGACAAATAAAGAGAAGAAGAGGGAAGAAACAGTTCAGCACCAATAAAAACTGCAAAGCATGGCAGAGAGGCTGGTCTTGGCCTTATCCTCTGGGAAAGGAGGAACCGAAGGTTATGGAGATGCCACCTCACTATGGGAGCAGCGTGTGTGCATGGCACGTGCCCCAGGGCTGCGGCTCAACACCCCGGGGCTGCACCACCTCACCGGGTCTGCATGCAGACCTAAGACTCAGGTCTCTCAGACTGTGTCTGAGACCTGAGCAGTGCCAGCGAGCAGCCGTTCAGCTGCTGACACATCCAGGCGCACACACAGCCCCGTGCCCAGCGGCGCTCAGCCCGGCTCGTACACGCACGCCAGCTCACCGGGGGGATAGTCAGCACAAAAGAGGCAGTACAAAGCACAGGGTGAGGAGGAGAGGAAAAAAATAGCTGGTGCTACGCGCCCCTAAGCTGCAATGGCATGAAAATTTTTCAGATGAGAGGATCTGGAAGAGCATGTGAAAGCCTGAGCAAACCAATTCTCCCTGCTTCCACCAGCTCACCCCTCTCCGAACCTCACACACATCCCATTTTGAGCCTGCAGACATTATCAAACCTGCGATGTCCTTCAGTAAGAGTGAGAAAAAACACTTTCCTTTACTGCACGTTGTTCAGCTTCAGTTCCCGAGCCATCAGCACGGTCCTGCACAAAGGATGACCAAGGCAGATATGCTAGGAGACTGTAGTTTTCCTGCCCATCCAACAAAACCTCTTGGCCTCATGATGAGGAAAAGTCTGCACACACTGTGCAGCAGCCTCCAACTCAGTTTGCATCTGAACCCAGCCTGGAAAACACTACACACAGCCTGGCTGATCACGTATTCCCCACAACCCAAGCGGAGCAGGTGTGAGAGGGAAGCATGACTTACTAGGCACACGGTTGATAGCTTTCAGGGGTCTCAGGACACGGACAGTACGGATTGCAGACAAGTTAATGTTTTGGAGATCCAGGGAGTACTCCACCATCCTGGAGAAGAGGAGAGAGAGAGAAAAGAAAGAAGTTTAAATAGAATCCAAAATCTTGGCTTGAGTTACAGAGTTGTCGTTTCTTCGTTGAAGCTTTCTGGAAGTCATGGGGACAAAGCCTGAGTCTTTGTGAGCAAAGCTGAAGCCTCCAGAAGCTCTCCGGGAGCAGGACCGGAGCCCACAGCTTCCCTGGCAGAAAACACAGCCTGTCCATGGGACGGCAGCAAGGCAGCAAGCAGTGAGAGTGTGCTGTGAGGATAACACTTACCTGCTGCGACCATCAGGAGGGAAAGGAGCTGCAAGAAGATGCCCCTATGAGGAGCGTGTGCTCCTGGTGAGGGCATGCACGTGGGCTGGACATCTCCCACGAGGCCAGAAGGAGGGGGGCTGCATAGCCAGTTCTGCTGAGCGTTACCTGCAGCACAGCAGGGCGCTCCCCTCATCTCACAGTGTGGGATGAGGTCCCTGGAGGCAACTTCAGCTAACCTGTTTTACCTCACATCAAAGCAAACTCCCTACTTTAAGTGGTAACTGCTTCATCTAGGTGGGAAGGCTTCTCCCATAGCTGTGAATCATTCTTTTCTGACACCAACCAAAAGGGGAAAAGCCTAATTTTAGGACATATGCTAGACCTTAGCTTTCCTAACCCAACAGCGTGCTCCCTAAATAACCTCAAAGTGCAAATAGCTATGACTAACGCATTGGCTTTGCTGCAAGAGCAGCAGGTGCAGGTGAAAAAAAAATGACCTGGCCCAGCATCCCTTAGCCCAGTGCTGCCCTCTTTGCCCAGTATGGCAAATGTCCAGTAACTTGCCTGCCTCTTGGAAAGCATGGCGAGAAACTGGATTATAATAACCATTTACAGTGGCCAGCAATTTCCACCTGAGGATCTCAAAGCGTTTTGCATGTTTCAGTGAAGATAGATGCATGAAGCCTCTGGGAAGACAAGGACTGTTGTCACCAGCTCCCCTGGGGTGACCCTGATGTGCAGAGGGGAACAAGAGGGTGACAAAGTTGGCAGGTGAAACAACATCAGAGTCAGGGCAGGAACGGCTTCTCCTGAATCTCTTCTTAGATGTGAATAATGAAGCTACAAAAAGCTCCCTTTTCCTTGGCCTTTCAACATGCTCAAGAGGCAGGGAGGGAACAGGGGACACAGCTTTTTGTTAGAGCACCCCTTCTTAAACCAAAAAGATAATTTATATAGAAAGACCCACAACGCAATAGTCCAGTAACCTAAAGTCCACCCAAATCCCTCTGCCCAGGAACCAACAAACAGTAAATCAGAGAGTCTAAGTGAGATGTTGAGAGGGAAACAGGGTACAGCCAGTCTGTAAGAAATATTAGGGAGAAGACTTGACTGAAACTTGAGTGAAATGGACTGAACCTTCCATCGATCACCCTCTTCACTCAAAAGGACTTTGAAGAGCAAATGTCTAGTTATCTGTCTACACCTTTCACAAAGGGGACTTGTCAGAGTGATAGATTTTCAAACACAATGGGGTAAACCTGTCGAAGTGTTGTGATTATTCTCTCTCATGCTCTCTTTCTTTCTCTCTCTCATTCCTTTCACTCTGTTCTCTCATGCACTTTTAGGGTAATTGCATGAAATAATTCTTCCTCTGAAATGCAGTGGCATTCATTTACCTTCCTGGAGCTGTCAGTTCCACGTACGCTGAACGCAGGAGAAAGGAGGGATTTCATGTAGATAACCAAAATATTCACAGCCCTAAAAAAATGCAACCCAAAAAAACCCCACCCCAAACCAAGCAGTAATACTTAAGCAGCTTGGAGAAAGCATTAGTGATAAACAGAAGCTTGGGATCTAGTCAGCTGAAACTGGGAAAAGGGTATGAAAGGAGGAAGAATGCGCACTGATATAAACGCAGAGACACGACTACAGGGCCTCACACAAAGGACATAACTGCGTGGTGCAGATGAACACAGTGCAACGGGCCTTGAGTAAGCACTGATCAACCTTGCTCCACAGACATAAAGCAAGACTGCCTCATCAGCGTGTTGTTGCTCCACAATTAGACACATCTGCTGAAACTTTGGAACTATGGTACAGGCAAAGACCTCTGAAGAGCAGTAGCAGAACAACCTTAAACACACTCTGTCAGATGCCAAATAAGCAAAAGGCCACAAAACATGCCTAATTTCAAAAAGTGGTCTTTTCCGGAGTGCAACCGACCAAATGAGAAGTTCTGAAGAACACCGTGACCCTCACAAAGACTGAGCACAGAGGAACAGCACAGAGCTAGGGCTGAGATGAAATCAGTGGGCAGGAGCGACACCTTTTTTTAGACTTAGCCATGCAAAATGTATTTAAAAATAGAACTTCCGTTTACAAACCATTCAAGTTTTATCCTCTTCCAGCTACAACGACATTGCTGGTATTACAATTGGTGTCACCTTATCAGGTGCACATCGCTGCACTCTCTTAGGTGGAATGAGCTTTCCACCTATATGGCACAGTCCACATGTCACTGGAAAAGTAATCATCACCAAAGTAGTGAGCATGGGTCCTTTTGGAGCAAGACAAGTGGCTACAGCCAGCGAGCCAGACTCCTGCAGCCCTCAGCGGCTGCAGATTTCCTGTGATTATGTTCGTTTAGCTAGGAAAAAAAAAGCTGAACAGTCAATCACTCCACCAACGAAAACAGCAGGCTGTTCCAAAGGATGGGTCAGAGAAGGGCAACTGCTAAATTTTTCAGAGAACAACTTCTAACAGAAATGAGCTCAACCCCAGGACTTTGGCTTGCTTAGCAGACCCTTTCTGCCTACGGTTCTTCCTGAGGCCTCCTGGTCTTGGCTGTAATAACAGAGACACATCCAAGATGCTTAAATCCCTGTGGATGAGTTACGCCCATTGTAGTCAAATAAATCGTATCCAAAACAACTCTAACAAAATTCCAGTGCAATTTTGCATTAGAGATACTCGTTCTCGCCTTTTCATTCCTGGCGATGGCTTTAGCATCAGCGCATGTTCACGCTTCTCTTTGCACAAGGGTAGCACACCCATACAACGACAGACTGTGAGCAAACAGGGTGAAATGAAATTCCATTGATTAACAAAAAGAACATTATCTGCATAGGTAAAACTGGTGAATCCAAATGTTGCCTCCTTCCCCTAATGGGATCTCTAAGCAACTCTGCTGGACTCACTGGGCATCTGCCGCATTTCAGGGATTGCCAGGCCAGCTGGTTTTGCTCTTATCTTTTTTTCAGCCAGCCCTGCTCCCCACTGCCTGGAAACCCTGTACACATAGCACCTCCAGGGTTGGGCTGCACCTGATCTCCTACTGCCACCTGTGGAGGTGGCGATGGGTTGACAGAGAGTCAAAAGGGCAAGTCACAAAAAGTGATCACACAGAAACCAGCAGCAGGTTTACGTCAGGAGGTTCACGTTTTCCCTTGTCTGTGTCTCAAGATCTTGTGATGGTGGATTAGGTGCACAGGGCTTATTTGGACTCTCGGGCAGGCACCCGACCTTCGCTGCTTGGATCCTTATAGCACCAGCAACCTGGGGAACATGTGTCTGCTGGGTGGTCATAAACCAAGAGCACAGCAACATTAAAGCTAGTACAAAAAGGTTGCTTCCTTAATTAAACTCCAGGAGCTTTCCAGGCTCCTTGTCCCTGCTTTGTGGCAGCTCAGTGTCATGAGCAAGGGTAGCCCCCACAACCTGACCACGCTTCATCTAGTTCTCTCCTCTTTCTTGGCTGTTTGAAGCATGTTTTGTCTGTAAAAGCCTTGGTTTCTTTAAGGTCCAGTGGCAGTCAGGCAAAGCTTAGGAAGTGGGAAAAAAAGCCTGTGCTGGTTGCGAACTGTCCTTTCTCCTTATTGTGACGGGGCAGGGGGAAGGCATCCCTCCCGAGGGAAACAGCAGCTCATTTCTGGCACAACTAAAGTATTTTGCAGCCTCTGGTGTGGGTGGGCGAGTGCAGGGGCAGGTTAAGAAGTTGAAACTATGCTAAATCAGAGAGAAACTCCTGATCTGTGATGGAATTTGAGCACTGAGCTGTCAAGATAATTGAATTTATACAGTAATTCTTCTTCCCTTGCTTGAGATTTTCTTCTTCAAAACTTTCCGCATGAAACTCTTCTGAAAGGAGAGGGGATTGACGCACGCACTGTCCCTGCACCATACAGCTCAAGGTTGATGCATGGTGGGAATGCTAACAGGATGGGAAATGGGACAGGGGCACCTGGCTTCATCCCCATGGGGTTCGTCCTGCAGAACCAGGGGAGATGTCTGGTAGGGAACGACTCTCTGCTCGAGCTCTGCCTCCCTCCCCGCTCTCAGGGTATCCCACCTCCTCCCTACCCCCTCTCTTTCTCGATCCCTCTGACTCATGCCTGCCTGCAACGTTTCCACCTCTCATTTTAAACTTCCTCCTTAACCTCCAGTTTTCCCATTCACTCCTTATCTTTCCTTCATCTTTTTCCATTTTTCCTCATATCCTTCAATTCCCTTCCCAATCCTTTCTTTCCTTTTCTATCTTCCTCTTTATTACTTTTGCCCCTTTCCTTATTGATCTTCCTGCTGCCTTCTCCCACGTAGCCTCTGCCTTGCTGATAAACATTAGCCTATGCCCAAGTAAGTCTGCTCAGCTGAACTCACAAGAGACCTTGAGTCTAACAGAGATGAAGCCAAGCTAGCACAGGGAACAAGCGAGCAATTTGTTAGCACATTGACCCTGTCCGGAAAGCGCCTGCTCTGGTGTACCCGCATCCCATGCCAAGTCACTGGAGCGGGCAGCGAGCACACGGGGACAAGGGGGCACGCAAACCACCAGCATCGCAAACCTTCACTGCTCATGAAGTCTCGACAACAGCAGAAGAGCTTCATCAGCTACAGCTTGGCACTTCTTTTGCTCCTCTGCACCCCTGAGGCCAAGAGTGGGCTTGGATCTGTCTTGGCACTCTCCGCTTCCCCAGCACCAATGAAACTTGGGAGAGAAGAGCGATGTTCATTGCCCAACAACAGCAGAAACGCACAGCCAGTGTGGCTCTCTGCCAGGCACAGGAGAGCAGACTGACCAGCAGGATGGAGGAATGAAAACTTAAGACTATTTTAAAACAGACAGAGAGAATATAAAAACCACATAAGGAGTCCATAAAATTCAGACTTTCTCTTGCTGTACGTGTAAACCCAAGATTATGTACTTATGCAGTGCCTGGCTAGCAGCTTCCTCACAATTACATTCGATGAAATCCATGATTAAACCAGTTCAAACATTACCATTTACCTCTTCATATTTATATCTCCTTATACCTTTATTAAATACTTATTAACTTTCCTAATCTTAGCTCCTGAACTTCTATTTGCTGAAAATTAGCAGCCAAAAAATAATATTTAAATGTATTCTGGAAGCATTCATGAAAAATACTGAGGCAGTATTTTTCTTATGACACAAAGCCAATATGTTTTTGTCAAATTCAAAAGCTGCCTAATTCCCCTTCTCTGATAGGAGTTTTCAATTGAAATCTAATTAACTGCAGTCTAATCAATTCATATTTCTTTGTCAAATAAATTTGGGTTTGGCACGGAAGTCAGAAACTTCTTGGTTGTGACTTCCCAGCTGTAATTTCAGGCTTGCTATGAGCCTGTGCAAAATGAAGATTTTCCTGCCTGTGGACTTTTATTTGGTCCTTGCATCTATGAGCACCTGGAGCGACTGAGGCAGAAGATTATTTGGATGCTTTCTGCTCTGAATTCCTTCAGCTTCCCAGTTGTGTCAGAGGTCTAAACCTGATGTGTACCTATACCATAGCTAGATGTGACTTAACCAGTGTCTTCTGCGTACAAGAAGATGTCTTTCTGTCCTCAGCTCCTTGATATGGACATCAAATTCCACAAACTGGTATTTCTACCACTTCAAAGATCCAGAACACAGGAGTCACAAGGCAAATATGTTTTTTCTGTCCGAATTTTTAATTCAGCTATCGGCACCAAAAGTTGGAGTTGATGTCTCTCCATTTACTAAGATGTCCCTCTGAGGTGGAGGTGGGGGATCCCACAGCTCAAATCTCCCACCTGCAGTCCAAACTGCAGGGGCAGGGTGAGGAGACTGATTTGTCCTTAAATCTTCCCACCTCCGTAGCACACACCAGGATGAGAGGAGGTTCTCACTTCCTCTGCTCAGGTTTCAAAGACTGCGGCTACAATGCAAAGAAGGAGCAAAGCTGGTCCTCTCACTGGACAATGTACTCCAGTGGTCCCATATCTCCCCTCTTATATTAATGAGCCATTTTGATGAAAGGCAATTAAAAAACATATGCATTGCTAGATCCACCCAGTCCTGGCCCTCTCTGGCCAGAGATGTAGCAGTGAGCAAGGGACGCGGAGAACAGGGCTGGCCAGGCTCCCCCAAGGGCTCTATTAGCTGAACCTGTGGCGTGCCAAAAAGGGAGGACAGGCAGAAAAATGCACTTACTGGTGCCCACGACTGCCTGGATAGTGGGGCCCATCACCGTCGGAGCAAAAGCAAGGATGCAGGAGGAAGAGCACACACCTGAACAGCTAAAGCTGGGGCACGTAGGGCATTGAAGACACCTCCCGTCAGCCCTTGGCAAGGCTGGACGTGCCCTAGCTTGTACACAAGGAGAGCTGTAAGCAGGCAGGCACTAGTAAGGGACAAATCCAATCTCGCAAACTCACGTGGAGTCATCAGAAGTGGAGCCAGGAGGTTCTGACGAGGCCTGCTGGACAAGAGAGGAGGGCTACTGCTTCTACCCTGAATCTGCAGCTACAGGACGCACACGTACCAGTGGAGAGAAGAAAAACCACACAGCGCATGCCAACGGGCTACTTGCCAGCCCCAGGACTGCAGGGCTCCTGGGTGGGACCTGTTTTGTTTTGTTTTGTTTAAGATTTCTGCACCATGCCAGCCCTTTTACTCTACAGCTGGAGCCATATCCTTACTTCCCACCAAAGGTCCCAGGGACTATGGCAGAAATGAAAGACTCTCTCGGGGTGCTCCCTTTTCCCTGCTCAGAGAGTTGTGTTGTGGCCGTGCCCACATTTCCTTCACTTGCTCACACAGCTGCAAGAAGGTACAGACTCGACCGGCGCATTGGGAATGGGCAGGGGCTTCAGACAGCCCTCGTGGAGTGGGATAAGCGCACGCAGCTCCCGGGCACATCAGGGCTGCAGCCACCTATGCACCCCTCTTTAAAAAACAGCGTCTTCACGGATGCTCTAGCTCCCAACTGACTGGTTATTTGGACCTGATCTTTTGCTATATGGATGTAGATTGCTCCACGGTGCAGGAGGCGTAGGGCTGCCCGGCAGCCCTCACCACTGAACCTCCTATCAGCTCGCTTGACATATATACTTAAAGAGCAAGCCGTGAAGGCGTTCGCACACATTTTGCACAGTTTGGTGCCTCCGCGGCCAGGCTTCAAAACGCACGGTACACAGACGAGTCGAACTCCTTTCGACACCTACCATAGCAATGATGGAATAACATCATATGGGATGCGGCCAGACATTACACAGTAGGCCTCCAAATTGCTCTGCGAACCAGACTGTACTCAGCCAACTAGCCCCGCTTATCTGTTTTAAAGTTAGAGCTCATCATGCTGCCAAAAGACAACTCTGAGTACATAAAGATAGAAGAAAAAAAAAAATCCCTTGCTAGTAAAACAAGGCCTGCAAAAATTACATCCTTTTTTCCCCCTTTATTAAAAAAAAAAAGAAAAATTAAATGGGCTATAATTCTGTTAGTAAAAAGTAAGACATTTCTTCAGGGAGTGATAGATCAATTTACTAATTACACAGTCAGCTCCAGAGCTATGATGCTTAGTATTCTTAAAAAAATAACCTGCAACTGTCCGTCCCCCCCCTTGCCAGTACAAAACATTATTTTACCTTTTTTTTTTTTTTTTAATTGCTCTGCAAGCAAAAGCTGCTGAAAGCTTCCAGAACACGTGAGACTGGTCCCTTGCTGCCTGGAATGTGATTATTTCACACCCCTGAACACTCAAAGTTTCTCTCCAAACTATGTACTAAAAGAAAACGTCAGAGTTCCTTAATAGTTTCAGAGACATGATAGGAAAAGACATAAGCAGGTTTTCACACTATGATAAGAAAGCCAGAGGGACTTGCCAAGCTCAGATGACTGAAGACGAGTGACGGTGCCTCACTTTTAAAAACCGGGAGTCTGAACACAAGCTCTGAGCTCTGTTTTTCATTGCTTAGGGGAAAAAAAAAAAAAAAAAGAAAAAAAAAAAAAACATGTTTGCATTTTGGTCCTGCAACCTTGCTAGTGTTGCCTTTTTTTTTTTTTTCTTTTAATAAAGCTAAAGATTCACGTGGTAGGGGATTAGCTTTTAGGGAGGCAAAAATATCAGAGGCAATAATTGAGATCTACACGCAAGACATGCAGGGTACCACTGCCTCCTTGTTTTGATTCTTCTCTGGCGTGATTCATTTAGTTTTGATGACTCCTTTCATTTCAATATGTTGCACATCTATGGATAGTTTTACTAGGAGAAAGCAAATGAAATAATTAGTATCATTAAGGAGGAAAAAGTGAGTGCGTGTTGGGGGGGAGGGCTATGATTCTGATATTTCTGCCTTTGGTTAAGATGCTATTTAGCCTCCTGCTTGCTGGTTTCCATCCTTATCTGATCACTGCTTGAAACACCTAATTGCTGTATTTATTACGGTTTTCTCTAACTTGCCATAATTTTACAGAAACTTTCATTTGGCATTGAAGATTAGCTAACTAGGGTTTTCTGAGCATTCTGCTGTTTACACTGCTGCTAATAAGTATTTAATGGTCTGTGATTTTAAAGTCATAACTATGCAAATTCTGGCCAGGTCCCCGAAGGACCATAGTTAATTAAAAGCAAAGAGAAAGCGGAAGATTGGCAACACAGTTCCCCATCTTGTGAGATTAAGGCCGACTGGTGTGTTTCAGGCTAAGCGGCATCTTTGTGGTGTGGAAGGGCACTGTAAGGTGCCAATTTTGTCTCCTGGGAACAGGCGGGCATTTGAGGCAGGGAACTGGTACTTCTCATCCTTCAGACAGCTGCTGGTCCCCCTTTCCTGGGCTGAAATGCAGGGGGATAAATTTGGGCCTGTAAGTGTAAACTGGTGACTTCCCAGTAAGCAGAGAGTTGGTGCTCAGAGTTATGCGCACTGGTGATGCACAGCACAGACAAGAACAGGGCTGAAAAGAGCTCAGATGGATGGATTTGGGAAGCAGCATGACCACAAGTTTATGGAAGAAAGGCAGCAATAGCTAAGGAATCAGGGGAAGCAAGAGTCAAGGACAGTAGATAACTACCAGTGAGACAAGGTACAAATACTACTAATAAAAATAATCTCAGTTAATAGAGAGTAATACTTTCCAGGCTCCAGCTGTGTGGAAGCTGTTCCAGCTTCAGCTGTGTTCCAGCTGTGCGTGGCTCCAGCTGTGTGGAAGCTGTGTGGAAGCTGCCTAACACACTCCTCAAGAAGCAGCTAGCCAAAAGGCATGGGGTGGGGGAGGGTGGGGGAGGGAGAAGTGTTCTGGGCAACTTAAGAGGCTATCAGGCATGCCCGAGAAGGGATCTCTAGCTGCAAAAGATGCCAGAAAACCCTCTCCAAAGGCTGCATAACTACTTAGAAAAGACAGGATGCTTTGGAAAATAAATTAAGATATCAGGACAGTTGTGCTGCCGTACCATAAGTGAAAAAGATAAAAAGGCAAACTTAGGAAAGTTTTCAAAAAGTTCCAGGACAATATTTACCTATGATGATGTGTTTTGAAATAAATTGTTTTTCTCATTATAACGTACCACAGATTATAGACAATTTCTGAAAAAGACGGGCAAGAAATATTCAGTTGAGCTCCTTGGTGGCCCATCCTGGCCAACAGTCAAAGAAGATGATGGGGGAATCTGGTAACGAACTGCTGGCTTGGCAGACTTGCAGAGCACTGGTCTACTCCTGGAGAAGCAGAAACATTAACCAGCATTTCATTAGAAGACAAATTAGGTTTTAGGGAACTGAGAGATAGACCAGTGAGGAGATTGTTAAATGAAAAATCAAAGTGGAAAGTGATGAAATTAGAAAAAAAGTTAATTCTTACAGAGCCTCCATGTCAAGAACAAAACTAATCAAGGCACTAAAAGATGTAAAGACGAGAAAAATGGTATCGCCTATATACCAGCGCCAGGGGCCTGAGTAATAAAAAGAACAGGAATTGTTCATTTTATGAGCATAAACAGCCTAAATGGCGTTAAGAAAGCGTGGTGGAAAGATCTGCATGAAAAGAATATTAAAATAAATTATTTTAACCTAGCTGGGGAGACTCAAGTGGACAGAAAGGGAGGGGGAGTAGCGCACTCTGTCAAAAATGGCATTTTCTAGCACAGAATCAGTGACAATTTGGAAATGAACGCTTACAGATTAATTTTCTGCCATATAAAGCAGAGAATTCCTCCTGGCTAGAGGAATGGGCTGACAGGAGCCTTATGAAATCCAACAGACAAATACAAGGTCCTGCACCTGGGCTGGACTGACCAGCTACCTCAGTACTGGTTGTATAATGGCTCTGCTGAAAAGGACCTGTGGGTCCTGAGGGACAGCAGGCAATATGAGGTCCATGCAAGAAAGGCCAATGGCATACCAAGCTGCACCAACAGGAGTGCAACGAGTAGATGAGGGAAAGTATTATCCCCTTCAGTTTGCATTGGTAGACCACATCTAGAATAGCACATTCAGTTTTGGGCCCCTCAATACAAAAAAAAAATCTTGATAAATTGGAGTAAGTTCAGTGGAGACCCACCAAGACGCTCAGGGGGCTGGAGCACTTGTCCCCTGGAGGGATGGGGGCTTGCTCAACCTGAGGAGGAGATTAATGTTGTGACCTAACAGCAGCTCCTTGGTATCTACAAGGTCAGCAAGGAGTTGGAAGCACTTTACAGTGGTGCATGGCAGGAGAACAAGACACAATGGGCATAAATCCAAGCGGGGAATAGAGGTTCAGACTAGCTACAGTGGGGCTGGGGCCCAGAAAGGTGGTGCAGTCTCCATCTGCGGAGGTTTTCAAGACCTGACTGGACAACTCTGAGCAACCTAACTTGAGTTTGAGTGAAAGGACTGGACTGGAGACCTCACAAGGTCCTTTCCAGCCTGAATTATCCTACGATCCTATGAATGTGATTAGGTATGTCCAGATCACACTGGAAAACGGGCTAGCTAGCTCTCATGGTGTTGGTCTGTAATACACAGGAGAAAAACCCTCCCGTTATCCATCTGCAAGAGTTGAATTTGGGCAACGTGTTGAGAACACCTAAATCTCCTTGCAGTTTCCCAGCATTTACAATGATGTGCCTTACAACTCAATGAAATTTGCATTTAAGGATGGAAGATACAGAAATTGTCTATCAAGTGCTTTCTTTTTTTTTTTTTTGTCATCAAACTTAAAGCTAGGACTACTTGATTACATGTGCTATGTACAAATCAAGTAAGGTCATCAACAGTAATAGATACGCTTGGTGGATTAAAGAGGACATATTCATGAAGTTGAAAAACCACAGAAAGAGCCATGCATCAAACCAGTCAGGATAAAGACTTTTATTCATGAACTGTGGATGAAAATCAAGTGGCGTTTAGGAATATTTATCAGGTATCCAAGAAGCTTCAATAGAGACAAGAAAGCTGAACGGGCTAAAAAGATAGTACAACATAAGCGAAAGCAAAAGCAGCAACGTAACAGCAAGTGGGGGAAGGTGATACCAATGAATATGAATTAGGAGATGGAAATTATAGAAAATTTGTAAGAGAATTGAACGAGCACATGAAAAGGTACAAGTTAATCACTGGAGCAAGAAAACAGAATTGTCACGAACAGTGTAAAAAGGCAGAAAACTTCAATTAGAAAATAGTTCTATGGGGGAGGCCAGATGATGTATGTGTACCATAGATGATAGTGAGCTAGTTTCAGCTCCAGCTGTGATCAAGTATTTTTAGGCTGTGCCCATCAAAATCGGGATGTTCTAAGATAAGCAGGCCTGGACAATTTATATCCAAGAGTTTTAAAAGAGAGGGCCAGAAAAGATGTGGACCAATACTGATGATTTTTGATTAGTCTCAGAAAACTGGGAAAGCATCCAAGGGTCAGAGAAATTCTGATGTCGTGCCAGTACTTTGGAAACACAGTGATCTCAGTAGGCTGACTGGACTGATGCTGATCACAGTACAGTAATGAAATCGTCAACATAGGACTCTGATAGATTACGGATTACAGGCGGCTAATAAAATTAACCATAATCAACACAGGTTTAAGGAAAAATAGACATCATCAAACTAATGTGCTATAATTTCTTATGAGATTACAAGTCTGGTTCACACAAGTAATTACGTTGATATGGCTGGAATGATATGAAATGATCATGACATACATTAGCTGGAGAAAAACTGGCTAAGTAATAAAGCTCACATGCAATAGAAAATGGGGACTCATTTGTGAGCAGATGTACTTCTGTAATGCACAATTCTTGCCACTCTGTTCTTTATTTATTTATCAGAACCTGGCAGAAAATTTAAGAAAAAAAAAAAAAGTCTCTGATAGATTTTGCAGTTGAAGCATATTTTTGGGAGAACAGAAAAAGAAATGAAGAGGACAAGTCAGCAATATAGAACAGTATGAACTGCTTTGGAAATGCAAATAATCTGTATTCCAGTGTGAACAAATGTAACAGCATACATCTGGGAACAAAGTTTGCTGTTCCTACTAATGGGGAGGGATTTTCTCTCTTCAGAAGAGGAGACAGAGGGGGGAAAACCCAATCCATGAAGCTTGTAGAAAGCAGCTGAATGAAGTGATAGGGAGAGGCAGCGACTGATTAGATGGGCTACTGCAATCCTTGGCTGTAGGAACAGGGACATTTCAGGCTGGAACAGAGAGACTGTATTACCCCTAAAGTGGCTGCACAGAGTACTGTGTCTTGTTCTGAGGTCCTCCACTTTTAAAAGCTGTTAAAAACCACTGCAAGTGCATCCTAAAATGCCAAAATATACAAAGTCATGCCACTCCTCTCATCAAAGGTAAGGTTAGGATGGGATTTGACCACAGTTTATGAGATCTACATGGTGAGCTCCGGTGTGATAATGGAGAGAGGAAGAGACAGGGCATTCTCCAAAACATACACCAGCCTCACCTTAGTCATTGGACTCCAAGCAGCAAGGAAAGATTTTGGACATATTCTGGGCACACACTTGTCATCACGGTCATCCCCCTGGCCACATAGTGAAGCCCCCTCCCCTTAACCTACCTATCTATTTATACAAGCAAATTGCATACCAGAACATGTCATGGGGATGCCACAGAAGAGGGCAGACAGACATAATTCCCACCACAGATCACTAATTACAGCACTTGGCTCAAGAAAGGCAGAACAAACACACCCTCAGTGGAATTAATGCCCCCAAGGCCAGGCAGGTTGCATGAACTTACTCCTTGCGCGGGGACTCTCAGGACAGAGTCATGCAAAGGGCTATCTCCCTTCCCAGAGGGACAGTGGCATCATCTCCATCCACACGTGAACACAACTGCTTCACAGAGTAGAGCAAGCAGGAGAAACTGCCTGCTCTTAACTGCCTGGCTTAAAAAGTTGATGAGCATTAGCGCAGCAATAAGTGACTTTTCCCATAAATTCATGCATATAGAGACACTGGCCTGCATTTCCAATTCACTGGAATGCATTTCCAATGGTGTTTGCATTATCTCAGCTTTCAGAACTTAGTAGGCTCTCAACTTCAGGAAGATGCCCTTCGGAGTTGCCTCACATTGAGCTCTCCAATCGCACCCATCACTGTGGGAAACAAATGACGACAGACAAGACCTAATCACAAACGCAGGGGAAGAGGGACTCCCACCAGGACAACTGGTGACGAGCGCAGTCTGCTTGAAACGTCTGGGAACCTGCCACCTCCTGTCACCAGCGAGCAGTTGGGAACTGGAGCAACAGCAAGCTGAATTTGCAGCCCCGGTTGCTTGTGCGCACAAGGGCATCGGCATTCTTTGACCCAAATTACCTCGCTTGGTTTTAGGAGCTCTGAGGGGAACAATGAAAGAGAATGTTGACTTAGTACTGTTGTTTTGTGGGTTTTTTTCTAATCCTTTCTGAAAAAAACGTATTGAAGGTGGTTGGGGGAGGGAGTGTGTGAGAGGGGAGAAAGTTCTCATGATGTCAGCTCCTATCACCATGGAAACTGAACATTTTTAGTGACAATGGAGTCTTCCTCCTTGAGCTGCTGGGTTGCGTGGGGAGCAGGGGCAAGCAGGGCAGGGGCACACGAGGGAATTCAGCTAACTAAAACTATAGCTTCTAGCTTTCCAAGGAAGTGAGGAGAAAACTACAAATGAATGCCTGAATACATAGTTTACATAAGTAAAACACCGTCTAGGGCAATAGCAGCAAATAATCATTATGCTCTTTGATAGAACACGCTGTCATGCAGCTAGCCAGATGGAGGTATCTCAGCTGCCCAGGAATGCCCAACAGAACAGTCCCTTGCCTGCACTTTGCTTTTCCATACTGCAATTCGCTATTCCAACCTTTGCTGCTCCCTTGGGGTTTATTTGAAAAGGGAGAAGGGAAGAGAAGGGGATGGGAAGTACAGTCCTTATTCTTGAAATTCAGAGAAGCTGCAGGCAGTGCATTACCACCCAACATCACAGGCCTTTTCTTGAGAGCCAAATTTATGACCTCCTTTGCAGGCAATACGAGTCCAGGGCTATGAAAAGGAAAAGGCCCTTAGAGAAAACTGATTAGCCTCTGACCGGGATCTAATTCAGTGGCATGGAGAAAACATGCAAGACCTAATGCAGGATGTCTTCTCTTAGTCAGAAGGCTAAGGCGGCATCTGGACCCAGAGTAAGCTGAAGCCATGATCCAGGTGTGGGACCAATCAGGATAAAGCTTGGGGCTTAAATTCAAGGTTAAATAAAAGCCTATAGTCTGTATGTAAGGGCAAGTTTGAGGCCTGGATTTGATTTAAACTGTGCAGACAATTTTAATGAATTTCAAAGAATAATGAATTAATAACCACAAGCTTTTATAACTCGGAATACATTATATAGTCATTAGTTCTATATAACTAAATGGAAAAATCTTTCTTTAGCAGAAGTCTTTTGAGATCAGATATTCTAATGAGATTACTATCATTTCAGCCTGACACCTCATGAGGACAACTGTATAGAAATCAGGAAACAAATTTCTTTCCGTTTTGGACCTGAAATGAAAAATTCTCCACACTGATTATTTTATATGTGAGGAGTTGATTCTAAGTCTCCTTGGCATTGAAAGGAGTTCATATATGAGCTTTTTTCCTAGTACTGCTATCAGATGTACAAAAGACTTTCTTCTCAAATTTCTGCCAGCAATGGTGACTGAGGGAAATGTGTAAATGGAGTTTACTCCCTTCTCACCTAGGTAGCATGGATTTCACTTGTTTCCTGCAAGAAATAAGCAGGTAAGCTCACCCTCTTCCATTTAGCATTGCCCCACTGAGTTCTTTATCTCTCCAGATAGCACCACTTGCAGACCATGCTTGCAGGGACACCAGGCAGAGGGAGACCCCCAGTTCCCAAGACTTTTGTCCCATTCACTGGCGATCCTGTGTCCACCTGGAGCAGAGCCTTCCTCCCAGCATACCGCAGCACATCACCCACATGGAGGAGCACTGTGGGCTCCAAGGTCCCCCTTTCAAACACACCTATTCCTGCCTTTTGTCCTCCAAGGCTGCTGTGGTGGGGTCTCGCTTTCCCTGCGTCCTGTCATCAGCATGGTTTGCCACCAGGAGCTCAGGCTAGAACATAAAATGATCTGGCTTTTCTCACCACCAACTTAGCCTTTCCTGATGAACTCGCAGTCCCTATAATACTGGGCCATTTTAAATCAGATGCTAACACAGCAGGCTCAACCACAGGAAAGGTCTTCCCATTTCATGCATGTTGCTTTAATTCAGAAAAAGTTACAGCTTTCATCTGTCTGTCCTCAAACCAGGACACATGCACAAGCTGGCCGACAATCAGCCTTCAAACTTTTACAACTCTACTGTGTTTGAAAATCTCTGCTCCCCCCCGAAGCAAACAATTATAAACCCTTCCAGAGGGAATGACTTTCAAGTCTTGCTGTAGAAGAACTGTGTCAAAAGCAAATATAAAGGCAGTGCTGCTCCACACCACAGGAGAAAATTCTGCAAAGTGAGCTCAAACTCACGACTGGCTCAGTCAGTAATTCACGTACTTTCAAGTGACAGTGAACGTGGGTAATTTCTTGCTGGGAGAAGG
This sequence comes from Vanellus vanellus, assembly GCF_965231255.1. Classification (NCBI taxonomy): domain Eukaryota; kingdom Metazoa; phylum Chordata; class Aves; order Charadriiformes; family Charadriidae; genus Vanellus; species Vanellus vanellus. The sequence continues at coordinate 57,447,248 of NC_138905.1, forward strand.
AAGACGAAAGTGGGGGTTTCTCTCTGAAAAAAAAGTTCGCTTTTTTGCTGTGAGAACAGCAATATTACTTATTTTTCCTAACTTTTCTTTTTCCTGTGCCGCAAGGCAATCTAATTGAAAGTGGACAAATTCAAAAAAGCATATACCCACTGGTATCAGAGATAGACATTTTGCTGTGATTCAATAGGCAAATCCTGGTAGGCTTTTCACTTCATACATGCAGAGGGGAAATCAGAGCTTCACCATAGCAACTTTGTTGTAAAAAACACTCAAATGTCAACTTGTCCCAATAGTACGATGGGTAAGGCCAGTGCAATACAAAGACAAAAAGCCCAGAGTAACAAAAATGACATTCCCAGCTTTGAAACACTGCTGCTGGAAACAGAGAAGCTAGCATGGTTCTGGTAAAGGTTACACCTCTTCCACTCAGACATTTTAAGAACAAAAAAAACCCGGTTTCTAGGCTAGCTCTTCAGTTGGTACAAATTAACAACCTCTACTGAAGTTGTGCAAGATAGATGGCTGCACATCTGCCAGGGAGCTAAGCTACCTTGTCTACTGTTTCTTCTATAGACTGCTAACCCCAGCGCATCTGATTCCAGCTGTGTAGATGTCTGGAGCAGCATCAGAGTGGAAACTCCCCCCCCCCCCCCCCAGTTACACCACAGCAAATCAAGAGTAGTATAATTAGCTTTGCAAGGATTTACTTTCACGTCCCATCGTATAAGGGGCTTAACGTTGCTTGGTACGTTTAAGGAAAAATATTTGTAGTTGCCACTAATCTTCGTGTGCTCTTCAGACAGGGAGTGTTCTCCTGTTGCACGCAAGCCTCTAACAAACACAGAACAAAAATAAAACCAGAAACTGTCAACCTACCCAGCCATGACAATGAAGAAATCCAGGCGGTTCCAGGTATCTCCAAGGTAACACTTCTTGCCAAAGATCCCCAGGGCCACCATCTTTAAGACCATTTCCATGGCAAAGAAGATGAAGATGAAATCATCAAATACCTGCCAAACAGAAACCCAAGAGCACAGTTGATATTCATTCTCAGGCTTGGACATGAGATAAATACAAATTTCAGTACTTCTGAAAATGAGTTAGAGGCAGGGCTGGAAAAAGCTTCTTCCATGGCATCACAGCTCCCTGCTGCTTAAGGAAGCAGGAAAGGGCTTTTATGTTTTTTCCCCCACGAGTGAAGTAATTGATGCAGACTTAGAGACTCCTTACATGGACTCAGCACCAGCAGGTCCAAACCTGGCCAGGGAAAGAAATACCATCCTTCCAAGGTCTCCCAGGAGGGATTCCTCATCACCCCACTACAAATGGCTCAGCTGAGTACGTAGTGCAGCTTCATGCACAGCTAGGGCAGCACATACCAATCACAGATGGAGACTTCAGATATCTGAACGTTGCAGCCTCAGCAACACTATAGATGACAACCTTTGGTGTCACCTTCTCTTTGGGGAAGCCGCAAGCACAGCTAGTGCATTCATAGGCTGGGTATACCCCTGGCCCTTCTTGGCATGCCTTTTGTTTCTTATCCCTTTAGGCATCCTAAATGCCACAGTACCTGAGGACTCAGGAGTACCCTTGCTCCTCAACAGAGTAGCAAATGCATTGCGGGCTGCTATTCTCTCCTGTCTGGGTGCTATAACCTCAGTTATTTCTCCCTGGTTTACCTCTGAGCTGTGTATCTTGCAGCTATCTATGTCAGGAAACCCCTGCTGACACACAGGATCAGGAAGGTTAGCAACTGTTCTGAAGTAGACTTCATTCATTATCTATCTCTCACCCCGTTCCCCTCTTCAAAGCAAGCTCTTGCCATTTTACAGCAAGACAGCTTACTGCCAGGGACACTCTTGTGAACCTGTCTAGGAAGGTGTTGCCCACACGGTGAAGGAAAGCACGTGTGAAAATTTGTGACTTAGACTGAGACACCATCACAACAAGAAGGAAATCTGCTTACCTGCAAGATTTTACACCTGTCAGAAAGGCAGTCCATATCCTCACACGGTTGGTACATCCCCAGGGTAACGCAGTTTAACAAAATCACCATCATGCTGACACACTCAAACCAGGTAGAAAAGAGTCAAGGAAAACTTCTGTAAAAGTATCATGGCTGAGATAAGCTTGCTCTAGGCTTGGGGTGACAAAATAGGAAGATTAAGGGAAATATCAACTGCTGGTAGGCCAATTTATTATATTCTTATGTTTTGCCCCCTCAGGTCTTCACTACTCTGCTCCTTGATTAAGCCAAAACTCTTTTGAAAAGGGGAAAGTAGAAGTAGCATAAAGGCCTAAGGTATTTATACAAGTCACATCATTGCCATAGTTAAACACGCTCTCTCCTCTCTCTCCTGTTGGTTGGCTGAGTCCCTTCCTTCATCGGTTTACTGAATCTTCCAAATACACGGAAGAGACTTTTCACAGTGGCCTATACTCAAATGTAGCAGAGATCTTTATGATCTGGGGATCTAAATCAAAATGGACAGAAGGATCTCTATGTCACCCTAGTGATTACTGCCCTTCTGGGAAGGGGTTACAACACAAGGCTAGAAGCGTCCCCCTTCCCTTCTGAGAGGAACTTGGAGATAAAGAGTTGCCATATTGGAACAGGTCATTGGTCCATCTAATCTGTTATTCTGCTTCCAGCAGTGACCCATGCTGGATAAAACTCCACAATGTGCCTAATTAAGTTATTCAGTAACCATGGGGGGAAATTACGTTTCTGACCCCAGCTGGTGATGTGTTTATGCCCTAAAGCATGAGGATTGATAGCCCTTATAATTGTTTTCTCAGCTACACTGGTGTCCCTGCAGATGCTTTGCTTATTCATTTGAATCCTTTGTTGATAATCTTACTAAAATATCTGTTTCAATAATAGTTGGCAGCCGTGAGCTACACTAGCTAATTATACTTTACATTAAAAATTGTTTCCTCCTATTTATTTTTAATTTGCTGCCTTTTAATTTCATCAAGTGCCACTTCATTTATATATTACAGAAGTGAGTAAAAATGGTGTATTTGTGTCACCTTCTCTGTGCTCTCCACACCCTCTACCTGCCTCCTCTTCACCATGCCTCTCCTCCTGAAAGAGTCTTAAGACCTGATACGCACTTATCCAAGAACTCATTTGCAGTATTTTAGCTCTAAAAGTGGGCAGGTTTCTGTGATATCTTTCCAGTGTTCACATTGCAAAGCAGTGACATAGATCTAATAAGAATGGACGTCCAACCTCTGACAGAACAATCCTTCTTAGGTATTTTAACACGCCTCACAAACATACCTGCTCGGCTTCCATCTTTAGACAAAATTCTTTTCTTTTTATTATTTAAAATAAGAGAGCCAAGAAATTGTCTATTTAAAATACAACCCACAAAGTGCACCCATTTTCAGTCCTTGCAGAACTGAATCCAAAATGGTGGCCTGTATCTCTGGTCACTTCTGAAAGACACTCAACATCTATGGTTTATTCTGAGCAACTCTTCCATGCTCATTCTCTGACAGTGATTCATGACTAACCTGCACAATCTGATCTAGAAGATTATTAATTCTCTTCTCCCCCACCTGGTTTTCAGTGAGCTACCTTCAGTTGCAAAATCAAACAAGAACAAACATCACGCTATGAGGTGATTTCAAGAATGCGTTATCACTCTCCCTCACTAAGTTAATCCCAAGTGCTGTACAAAGTAATGCACGCAGAGCCCACTCTTCATGTAGGCTTCAAAACTGGAGGCCTTTTCTGAGAGGAATACACCAAAGGAGCATGAATAAATTGTTTGCCCTCAGAGGTCTACACAATGCAACTTCAACTTCCCACCTTTTTCTCTCTTACATGTTTCTTCAATGACCTGATGCAAAGCCCAGGAAAGCAACTGGAGAGGTTTCCATTAGCTCCCACAGGCTTTTCAGGTAACACTGTAATTCTCTTCCAGACTTTTCCAAATCTGTTCAGTGTCATCTTTTACAGAATTACAGAACCACAGAATGGTTGAGGTTGAAAGAGGCCTCTGGAGGTCATCTTGTCCAACCTGCCTGCTCAAAGTAGAGTCGGCTATAGCAGGTTGCTCAGGGTTGCAGCCAGTTGGGTTTTGAATACCTCCAAGGATGGAGGCACCAGAATCTCTCTGGGCAAGCCGCTCCAGTATTTGACTATCTACACAGTGAAAAAGTATTTTCTTATGTTTAAATGGAATATCCTGTGTTTCAGGCTGTGCCTACTGCCTCTTGTCTTGTTAATGGGCATCACTGTGCAGGGTCAATCTGTCTCCTTTACTCCCCCATGAAGTATTTATACACACAAATAAGATCCTCCTGGGCCTTCTCTTCTCCAGGCTGAGCAGGCCTATCACTCTCAGCCTCTCTATTTTGTAGCAGGTGCTTTGATAGCTACTGGAAAGGCAGTGACAGTGAAGCCCTGACAGAGGGATCACTGAGGATGCTTTCAGAGGCCAAGAGTTTTGGTGTGGGCTGAGCCAATGGCTGCAAAAGGGTATAAGGCAGTCAGGAGAGGCACAGACAGAGCCAGTGCTTAGAACAGCCCTGGATGAAATTAATACGTGAAAACCTCACGAGGTTCAACAAGGCCAAGTCCTGCACATGGGCTGGGGCAACCCCCAGTATCAATACAGGCTGGGGGATGAAGGCATTGAGAGCAGCCCTGCCGAGAAGGACTTGGGGTTACTGGAGGATGAAAAGCTGGACATGAGCTAACAATATGCACTTGCAGCCCAGAAAGCCAACTGTACCCTGGGCTGTATCAAAAGAAGCGTGGCCAGCAGGTGGAGGGAGGGGATTTGCCCACTCTACTCGGCTCTGGTGAGACCCCACCTGGAGTACTGCATCCAGCTCTGGAGCCCTCAGCACAGGAAAGACATAGACCTGTTGGAATGGGTCCAGAGGAGGGCTACAAAAATGATCAGATGGATGGAAAACCTCTCCTATGAGGACAGACTGAGAGAGTTGGGGTTATTCAGCCTGAACAAGAGAAGACTCCAGGGAGACCTTATTGCAGCCTTTCAGTACTTAGAGCAGGCTCATAAGAAAGACGGGGACAAACTTTTTAGCAGGGCCTGTTGCTACACGACAAGGAGTAATGGTTTTAAACTGAAACAGGGTAGATTTAGACTAGATATAAGGAAGACATTTTTTACAATGAGGGTGGTGAAACACTGTCATGGGTTGCCCAGAGAGGTGGTAGATGCCCCATCCCTGGAAACCTTCAAGGTCAGGTTGGATGGGGCTCTGAGCAACCTGTTCTAGTTGAAGATGTCCCTGCTTGCTGCAAGGAGGTTGGACTAGATGGCCTTTAAAGGTACAAAAATGAAAAGCAGAAATTGTTTTAAAAGCCAGGTTTCCTTCTTCACAGAACATCCAGAAAACATGTCACAAGAGACCCAGAGGCAGGGAGTACTCTCTGACTGCAGCCAAACTCAGGGAATTCAGGCAAAGGTGCTCCAAGTCAGGGTTTTATTTCATACAGATCTACACTCTTGCGCACATGCTTCAGCAGCAGCAACACGTGGGTGGTCAGGATGCTCCCGTACTCCCCTTTTACTCCTCTTGCTCCCCTTGCAGTGTCCCCCCAGGCCACGCAGACCATGGCAGGGTGCCTTTGGGCAGCTGGTCAGACCCCAAACCACAAAACTTAGCCAGCTGTAGCAAGCGCTCCTCAAAACACTGCAATTTGGGACAGATGCACGGGGTCCTGATCTCCTTGCTCAAAAAGCTGTTGGGCGGCTGCACTCAATTTCTCCTCCCCTGCTTTTTGGATACCAGGTCTCTGAAAGTTTGCCAGCATTGTCCAGGCTTCCCGAGGACACTGCTGAATTGCTGGCTGCTCCCAGGCTATTAATGGGGCATTAGGAAAAGCTTTCCTCCTGCCGCCCCATGGTTTTCCTTTCAGAGCAGGTAGGGACCCTGAAGAGGCACATCCAATCTGCAGCAGAGAGGAAGAAAGTGCGAGGAGAGAACTGGAGAATCTCCTGCCCTGAGCCGGGAGGGGTTGCTCCCTGCTTGGGTCGGTGGAGGGGGTAATTAGAAGTACCTGCTGCCTTCAATGTGTCACAGCTGTCAACCACAGCGACTGCCTCCCGTCACCACGGCAACAGCGTGCAACCAGGTTTATCATCTTTCTTTCGGTGATGCCTCCCCCTCCCAGCATCCTTCACCCCCTCCTTTTCCCTGTGCCTGAGCCTGTAATTAATTTCAGCTGCTGACAAAGCCAGTCTTCACAATCTGCATCATTCAGTCAGAAGTTTCGTTACTAATTAACTTCTTTCGAAGTTCAAATCTCCTAATTACAAGCGAACCCACGCTTATGCTCTCCTCCCCTGCCCCGGCCAATCCTCACTGCTGCTCTCCCTTCCTGCGGCCACACTCCCAACACTTTTCCCAGCGAGGTCTGGGGTCTCTGACAGCTTTTGGAAACTAAAAGGAGACCCAGGCATTTCTGACCAGCAGCAGGTCCTCTCTTTTGGCCACCACAAGATGCTTAGAGGAAGGTACCAGAAAACCCGCAGCAATCCACTGCGTAATATCTTGCCCTTAAAGGGAGGCTTTTCCCTAACGGTGACAGTTCGCAGTTGATTCAAACCCTCATGGATAAAGGGGTCATGGTGCTGATTTGAAAAAGGAAAAACAGCAAAAGAGAAAGGTTTCCTGACTCCTTTAACCATGGACTATTCTCATTATCCACATAACTGTCTACTCCTTGTCTAGGTCCTGTTCAACTCTTGGCTTCAGCACTGTCTTGTGGCATCAAGATTCATATCTAGGTTAATTATATTTTGCCTAAAACACATTTCCCTGTTCTATAGCTGGTGCCTGCTTGCAGCAGCAACACTTTGCTTTGCTGATGCATCACCTCCTTGTCCCTCCACACCCCAAGCAGGGCCAATCCAGCTGCTACCTGAAGGCAGCCACCACATATCCATTGACCCTCCACCATGTCTTCCAATGGACAGAGCAATTCTGGGATGGGGAGAGACTCACAGGGGACATGCATCACCAGCACACACCAGGAGAGAAATATCATCCACCCCAAACCATCTGGGACAGAGTCAGTGCTGAAAGCCACAAGTTACTGGACAGTTAAGGAGATATGCAGGTGTTTCTGGGAGCTGGACATGTTGCAGTAGCGCTTCATAACATGACTCTGCATAATGTGAAATAATGTAAGAAATGGGTGATGGGATACAGGCAAAGCTTTTGGGCTCAATTTTTGAATGAAAAATAGCAGAAGCAAGGTATGCTGTATTGGAGCTGTAAGTAGCTTGCTCCTGGAAAACTGGGTACCACTTAATGTTCTTGGGATTGGCCTCAATCTCTTCTTTTTGTCGCTGACAAAAATACAACAGAGCAAAACAAAACAATACTTTGGGGTCTTCTTTCCTGTTCTTTCATCATCAGCTGAAGAGTAAGAATACACCAAGCCCAAAGATCTCCCCAGTGGCTGGTCCTCCTAACAGCACAGAACATATATAAGCTTTATAAGCGTAAGAATCCCTCGACCTTTCTTGTTGCCATCTCCAAGCCACTCCTAGGGTACTCTTTGTGCCAGTTCAGGTCTTGAATATCTCAGACGTGTTTAACCTCCCATAACAAGAAACACTTTGGCTACAAAGCACTTACAGCAAGGGGAAAAAGCCAACCCTGTGGTGCACCTGGTCATGGCAGCACCTGTTCCTGCCCCAAAACAGAGAGAAGAGCTTGCAACAGTAGAACAGTTTAGCAATTGAACTGGAAACATGGATCCCCATGCAGTGCATCCCAAACACCAGCTACCCCCCCACACAACTCCTCCTGGCCTCCCACCTCCCGGCCATTGCCAGGCAGGCACAGCTGTGGACACCCTGCAGGTGAAATCACATTTGCCTGATCACTCCTCTCTGCCTTCCCTTTGGGCTTCTTCTCCACCTCCCTCTCATCCCACCATGCTTTCCACCAGCTAAAAGGCTGCACCCTCTGATGCCAGTTTGCAGTGATCGCATTTTCTTTCCCTCCTTTTGAAATAAGCTAAGGACAGTGCTGTGTTCCTTCCCTACTTTCCTCCCCTGCTTTGTGACCCTCCTGCAAGAAGCCGGTAGGATGCTGTAACTGCAGTAGGACAGTTAATATTTCATTTATAATGGAAGGAGTGATTTGTGTTGCGAAGGTCAGAGAAACAAGTAGCTCCAGGGAAAGAAGTGCTTATTTTCTCTCCCTCATTGCTGTTGGCTTTTCCAGATGCCTTCACAGGTGAGTCTCATTTTTCCCCTCTCCCACTTTTTTCTTATCACCACTCACTTCCCCCCCCCCTCCCTCCTATGCTGATGCATAGGAGTTTCACAGTTTTTCTACAAAAGCTGACAGAAGCAACAGGATTCTTCCTCTTCAGCCTCAATCTGCTAAGCTAACCCACTAGAAATTGAATGTAACACCTCATGTTCACTCAAAGGAAAATACATCTCAGAATGTGTTTGTGTTCAAATAGATCAAAACAATCAAAACATTTCTCAGAACAAAAAGCTTTAAAAATTCTGTTTTGGAAAGGCTGAAACATTCCTTCTCTGTCTTTTTGAGTGCAAAGAAATGTTTCAATGTTACAAAAAAAAAAAAAAGGTTGTGGCTTTTTGACCTTAGAACACTCTTTTTTAGAGTTCTGAGTCAATTCGAAATTAAATGCCAACACCCAGCATTGCAATGGTGGGATTTTGTAGTGGCCAAGCCATAGAGGACAAGTTATAAAGCCTTCTTACAAGCTCTCAAGGTCGATGTGCTCTAGGTCTTTCCATGTCATGTAATCTCTTGTACGTACTTGCTTTCGTCACGTCATCATTTATACACTCTCCCCACAACAGAGGAGCACCTGAACTTTAGACAGCTGACACATGCACCGCTAAGGTCTTCAAGACTTTGACAATATTGATGCCAAGGAAAGGGCTGCAGTACTGCCAACCATGGCAGGACTGTTACCTTGATTTGAGAGGCACTAGGGAAGACTTACACAACTTGTGATGGTGTTACGGAGAGGCAGGACAACAAGCTACAGAAGAGGGAGGCAGTAGAGAGATTTTAAATGCTTGGCAATACTTCCATGTTTCTGCCTTTCAAAGGGACTTTCCATTGAGAATATACTTACTAGAAAAGAAAAAGACTCTCTCATATTCATATTAAAACAGAAACACCAACAAAAAGCACCACAGGTCAGCCTTTCTGATCAGTCTAACTTCCCAGGACGGCTCAGAAAGCATGTCTTGTACCAGGTCACACAGGCTCTTGGCTGTATAGCTCAAATTCATATTTAACTTAGAGACTAATGAGAACTAAGTCAGTTGTGTGTCATATACCATATCATATACTCCTGCAGAGTTAGGTGAGAACTGAAGACTGCATTTGGAAAGTCGTCGTTTGGGGGTGGGTTTGTTGGTTGGGGTTTTTTTCATTACAGAAACAAAATGAAGCAAATATCTCATTTCTTAAAACTCCTTCCATAATGACTTATTCAGATCTGTTAAGTGTGTCCATTAAACTCTCAAGCCCAGCAAAACCAAAACTAATAGAGAGAAATTTAACCTCTGGCAGGAAAAATCTACAATGGAGATTAAGAGGCTGAGAAGGAATCCAAAGAGCAAATAGACAGACGTATTAACGCAATGAGGCAAGTCTTCAGATATTCCAGAAATAGGAAGCCAACAAGAGTGCTGACCTAACGCGGGGCCTTCGCGGGATGCCTAATCAAATGGGAGGCTGCAGAGATAAAGAGGCTTCTTTATGATGCTCTTCACAACAAAGACCACAGGAGAGCCCATGGGTCCTAAAGCCAGAGCGAGTTATGCCAAGAATTCTGGCTGGCTGTCACACCACCTGGATGGATATACATTGGTCTTCTAAAGCAACCTGGTGTTTTCTTCAGAAAAGGTGTGCAGATCCACTGCTAATTATTCAAATATCTCACAAATACCATGCATCTTCATCAATGCTGCTACACTGCCCTACTGTTAATGATTACCTCCTGCCTGTAGCAGCTGGGCCTCAGAGCTTCTCTACTGAAAGTGACCCACCTCCAAACTGCATCTAGTTTTCAGGGTGCAACAGAGCATCTATTTAACACTGTGTAACATTTCTACAAAGCTGTTTACTATAGGAAGCATGGAAAAAAATATAGTATCTAGAAAAAAAAGCCTAAAAATCTTTTTTTAGGTCAGAAGAAAGTAATTACCCAAATTTAAGCTCAAGCAGGGTATTAGAGGTAATGACTGTTCCTGAAGAAAGAGCTTTTTAATATCCTCAGATGGCTGAGACCGCGGCTGCATGCCTTACTTGCCAGCAAAGCAATACTCCACCATGCTGTGGGATCAGTTCAGGACTGACTTGAGGAATTGCACCTCCTGCTGACTCCCAAATGATGTCTCCTGCAGCATTCTGGCTCTGCCTTGGAGATCGCCATCCAAAACCTGACCTGGCTTCACATTAGGAGCTCCAACAAGGTCACAGCATGAGGTGATAGGACTGCAGCTTGGAACATTATTATGCTATAAGACAGTTGAAAATTCTGCTCTAAAAGTTCCTAGTCAAAGTGGCAGGTTCAGCAGCTGCTTCCTGCTGCAGATGGAGCTGTAGGGGTAACAGACATCACAGAAGGACCACCAGAGGAAAACGCCTGAACGCAAAAACTGGGATCCAAACTGTTTGTTGAGATTTCACTTTGTGGATACAATTTCCTACTGACATCAGTGGCAAAGTAGAGATCTTACAGTTAGCCTTTGGATTTGCACTCAGTTGGACCTCTGCTCTAGAGAAGACCTGAACTTGGCAGGCCAAGGCAGGAAGGCGTTTGCAGCCCAGGAGTGATTTGAATTAGCAATGTGCTCCAGAGTAACAAAATCCGAATTTGATGCATGACCCCAGGAAGCAAGAAGACCAGTGAGAGCCTGGTGGAGTCACCATTCTCAAACCAGAGCTTGACTCACAGTAGGGTTTTCTTGTTGGCTTTTTATCTGATTTAATCTGGATGTGGTCAAGCTTACTTGGTGGAAATTTCCTTCCAAAGTGTAAAAACACAAAGTGCTTTGCAAGAAAAATCAAAATCTCTCCGACCCCTCCCTCTCTGCTTCTGTGCTTCATTGCCTTGCCTTCCAGAAACACCAAAGTTGTCTAAATTTTCCCCAGCACCTTTCAAACTGATGTAACAGTCTTGCTACGTTTGGCAGTACACAGTTCCTTCTTTGGCCTTCATGTCACGATAGGTTTGAATGGGGACCTTTATCTTGGGTAGGTGCAATAGACTTATCCACCAGACAAATACAGCATTATAGTATCGGGGTGGGGAGGTGACTAAACTTCAAGAAAGGGAGAAGGAAAGAACTAGTTATGATGGATTTGTGAGGGCAGAAAAAGCAAGAGAAGTTAAAATAAAAAAGGAAGGCATTGGTTTTCCTCCTCCTTGTTGCTCTAAATGTTTTCTGGTTTGCTTTCTTCTTATGCCTTGGTCTCTCTCTTTTGCTTTCCGGGGCCCTCCTTCCCCCACCCTAATAATGGAAGTAATGCTTAAGTGTTCGGAATGAAACAGCGTGAAGACAGAAATAAATGTTTCTTCAGGAACAAAGGGCCAGACACACAAGACACGTAAGAACATTTTGTGGGACCTTTTACAGCATACATTCTATTGATTTTGTCGAGACCGCATTCTGCCCCTCAAGCCTACCAGATAAGCGCTCTGGTAGCTCACAAAAGGAAACAGGCAAAAGGCAGGCACATGCGAAGAGGAGAAAGTTAGCTGCAAAGTGTCAAGCAGAGCCTAAAGCAAAGGATGGTGTGGTTGACCCCTTCCATTTCCAGCACAACTTTCACCTTCCTGGTAAAGGAATGTCTTCTCACCTTCCTTTCTAGTGCTTTATAGGTGTGGGGTTTCTCCACTTGTTGTAGGTTTAGATTCAGTGGGCCTTGGGAAATGGCCTGTGGGGCGCAAAGATATTTCAATTAACCTCCTGACATGTGCTACACAGCTACCTGTCACTGCTCAGGCTTGGAGTGTTGGGGGACATCTCCCCAGAACTACACCACAGACATGCGGAAGACAGACAGACGTGAGTCCTGGGTGCTGCTTTTGAGGGTTGTTTTTCTCCCCTACTACTTTACAGCAAATACAAAGGGATGGTGAAAACACCTGCCTCTAAATAAAAAGCTGTTTCCCTGGAGAGGAAACAGGTAGGAAAAACCTCACCAGCACTGAAGGTCTAAAACCCACCAAACGCTCACTGTCTTCCTGTTCCTTTTTCTTGCACTGCTCTCTGTTCATTACTGTTGTCTTTCTAGTCCATCCTAGTTTTCAGATGTTACAGATGGCTTTTTCCACTCTTTGCAACTTCCCACCCATCTCTGGCAAAGGTCACACGAGTCCAAGCTGAGCTCAGAGGGACACACAACTCAAATACGTCTGAAGAGAGTTCAGGGCACCTTTGATAAAAAGCTGTCTCGCCTTGCAGGAACGTAGAGATGACAATGAAAGCACAAGGATGGATTATGGACCTTCTCACAGTTTAAAAGGAGTACGTGTCCTCCTGTGCAGGGGCTCTGATCTCTGCAGATGCCAGGGCAGTATCCTGTACTCCAGCACATCACTTGGTGAAGGATGTGGAAATGAGCACCTTGCTCCTTCATACAGCCAGTTCCCAAGGCCAACTGATCATTAGAGGGTACTCTGACTCCAGTAGCAGTCCTGAATTAGGAAGGCAAAAAGAATCAGAATAAAGCCACTTTGCCTTTCTCCTTTTTCCCAGCTAGGTGATGCTTTCAGTGGATACAACTTCACTAAATCATGTGCCTGGTGCTTAGCTTAGCAGGCTTTTCTGACGAGTGCTTCAGTACAGAAAAGAAAGTCATGCGGTGATGAAGCTTTGCAGCAAGGTAAATAAAGATTAATTCAGAAGTGTAGGGAGTGCTCAGTAAGGTTACTCAGATGAAATTGCATACAGTCTAAGCAAAATACAAGGCAATAACAAAAAGAGCCGGGTATGAGCTCCTGTTGTTTGTTTCATTATTGGCTGTAATTAAATAAAACTCATTATTTTCAGAGTTTCAAGATGCCACCACCCCCTACTTTGAACACACATTTTTCCCCTCACTGTTTATGATTTTTCTGAAGGCTTGTAGCTGGATGCATCCCAGGCCCTTTTGCCCTGGTTCCCAGAGGGTATGCTGGAAGAACTGGCACCGATGGCCTGCAGGACACATGCCGGGAGGAAGGACTGATTGCAAATGATCGAGCCAATCTGTCTCAGCAGATAACTGCAGGCTAGGAGCTCCAGCCAGCACGCAGGCTTGCAGCAGCTGCTGGAACCTCATCGAGGACACAAATGGCCTACGGATGGCCTCCTGAAAAGGACGCTCTCGACAGGTACGTGTGACAGAGGTACCTGCGAGGGGCAGGAAAGATGCTTATTATTTAAGTTTCTCATCTGAGGAGGAGAAAGGACCCTGTGGTGTATTAGCAGATGTGCCAGTACTCTCCTTGTACATCTGCTCTTTCTCTTCCTTCCCTCCCTCCTCTTACATCCTGCAACAAAGAGCACTCAGGGAAAATGAGATTATTTAAACCATCTTGTGCTTCCTTCAAAACACTACATAAACTTTCACTCATTTCCACAACTACCTCTTAAGGTACATAAATACTTCCCCTTTGCTACTGATAAGAAAGCAAACAGGAGAGGAGCAGGTTTTTCCATAGCGGCCCCTGGTTTGTGTTCTCCAATGCATGAGCTTCTTAGAGCCTGGTTTTCAGGAGCATGTAATACTTGTCATTTCTAACGCAGCCAACAAGAATTGTGAAGCTCCGAGCATCTGGCTCCCACCACTTCAAGTTGGATGGCCAAAGATCAGAGTCCCCTTTAGAAAAAATATTACCCAGAGATCACACAGTAAGACACTGCCTGGGACTGCATTAGAATTCAGGTGTTCCTGACACCCAGTACATATTCACTAAACCCCTCAGCTTTCTGGCTAGCTGACAGATTGCACCATGCCAGGGAAAGGAGCCAACATGACTCATGCTCAATCACCACGATGCCGACAGTATTGAGTGCTGTTTTAGGGGGGTTAAATGCTGTGAATGTGCTAAGCATTATCAATATTAAAATATTATTAGTATTATTTATGAGGTATCTCCACGTGTCCTAGATGACACTAGCTGAGATCAAACTCAAATTATGCAAAATGTTACATAAACATGCGGTAAAACATGCCGCCTGCTCCAAAGGGTTTTTAATCTAACCAAACAGGACAGGCTAACGATGCATTACGGTCTCTGCACACAAGAAGCCAGAGCACAGAGAAATTAATGGATTTACCCAAGGGCAGAAAGGACACATGGGGCACAGCTGGGAACTGATCAAGAGTCTCCCAATTTGTTCTCCAGCGTCTTTGACCTAAGATCGTTCTCCATCTCAACTACAACTGCGTTTGATGAGGACAGTGCCCACAGGGAGAACGGTTTTCCCATAAATCTTTCCTGAGAACAATGAAAAATGTCTCCAAGTTCCACTTTATAAAGGCAAATAATGCACTGCATATAGATTACTGTAAATGTAGGGCTCCCTGCACCCATTCCGAGAAGTCTCTGGCTGTTCAGGTGCACGGCGCACTCAGAAGCTGGAGCCAGCAGACCTATGCTCTCCGACCTCCTTCTTCCGCTGATACCTTCATTGGGATCTCAAGATAAAATTCAGTCCATAGTTATGATAGTGTTACATTAAGTCCAGCCTAATACCCATGCATTTTTCTCTTTTCCAGTCTGCCAAAGAATTTGCTACCTTCCAAGGGCACTCCAGGTTCCTTTGATAAGCGTGCTATGTAAGTGCAAGTTATCAAGACGTTTGACTGCAGGACAACCAGCTCCAAAAAAGGTGGTTCCTACACAGCAAGTTGCTAACAGCACAGGCTAGTTAAAGCCTCCATCATCAGTACAGCGTAGTTCAGCTACCTCTTTGATGTCTTTCTGCCTGTTGTATTCATCACCTCTCTTCAGATTTAGGACTAGTAGTACATTGCTATTACCACATTCATATTCCTGTGACCTATTTGCTTTCATATAGATTCAACTTCACACTCTATTTATTCTGGAGTTTTTGACAGCCTCTGGAAATATGTGCCTCTTCCTCTTATTTACAGCCTAACTTATTTTGTCCTGTACAGTTTCCAGTAAGAAACTATGGATGTGCATTAATCTCATTTCATTTTGGACATACCAGTTACAGCCTAGCTCATTGCCCCACCCTTTCCAGCCACGCCGAGTATTTCACTTTCTCTTTTCAGAGTCTGTCTTAAGAGTCTACTGGTTTAGTTTTAATTTTTAACCACCATCCCCAGTTCTGTGTGACCCTGCAGGAGCTGCTGCTTTATTGGATTACTGTTCACTGTCTCACAGCCATCCATCTTCCATCACGTTAATTACTGAGCACCAAAGGATCGCTTGCATTTCCATTGTCCCATGCAGGTTTCAATGCCATCTCCACTAGTCAGCTACCCTCAGATTCCTTCCCTCTCTCCACAGTACATACACTGTTTAAATACTGCCCACTTAACTATCTAATTTCCAGCAGCCTACTTCCCTTTTGCTTCTAGCAATGAAGTGACTTTATGGTAAAGTTGATTGTTTAGCTGAGATATAGCTCGTACAAAGTGTGGGTGAGCAGAGTACAAAACCCAGCCATCTTCCCCTGCTCCAGAGGACAGGGCTCAGGTGGGGTAATAGCAGCCTGCAAAGGTCCACCACGGGGAAGGCTGGGTCATGGTTCAGACATTTCACCTCTGAAACACCCTGGATCAGTAGATCACCAAGCCAAAGAGAAACACCGAGTTATTGACAACCATCTCAGCTCAGCAAGACACGACCTTGGCAATGGTGAGCACCAGTGACCAGATATATGCAATAAATTCATTCTTCATGGATTAGGACAGCTGCTTCATGCCCAGCGCAGCCTTGCCAAGGGCCTATCAGGAGCAGTAGCTTCATATGCTGTTCTCTGTGATAACACACCAGCTACTACTAGACTCAGAACACCTGCAGTTGGCAGACCCATCACCTTGTGCAAATTTATTCTCCTACCCCTTACATGCAGTGTATGCCTTTCCAAATAGATTTAGTAGTGACTTAACAAAGCTCACATCTTCTCTACACAATCTTTTCTTTCATCTGAGAATGATTCTTCCTGGCCAGATCCAATCAGACATAGAGCCAGCAGTGTACTAGAAAAGACTAACATAGAAGCTTTAGCTTTAGGCTTTCTCGCTAATAATCTAGCCTTATATTTCAAGATTTCTTTCCTACAGATTCTTCTATCACTGATACTAAAACATACCATGACCACAGGCTCCTTCAGAGCTGTCTCTACCATGCTCGCTTACCTTGTGAGATTTGACACACTTGTATCCAGTAAGCAAATTATCTTACAGGTCTCGTGGCCATCACACGTCCAGCTGCCTGCATGGCAGACAACAGAATTATCTCCTCTCCCCATAACCTGTTTGCACATCACATCCACTCAGCTTATGCAGCCAAAGTAGCAACTATCAAACCCAAACCAGAAGCCATATGTGCTCCTGCACAAGCTGATGTCTCTCAAACCCAGAATGTCACCTGGCTGGGAAAGCATCGCAGATGCAAACTGACAGTACCAAGTGCATCCTTATCATCACCATCAGCAAAGTGCTACTGAGCTTGATGGGAGCTCTGGAAAGTTGAGAGCTGGAGGGAAAGAATCCCTTCCTCTAGTCACATGTCTAATACTCTGCAGATCACACACACACACTTCTCCAAGCAGAAGACGACCACAGCCCTTGGCCTGTCCCGCTTCAGCTTACCAGCGACAACTCAGCCATAACAGCATTTGACAAGGAAAATGCAGAAAAGAACAGTTTTCCTAGAGAGTCGGGAGGCAGAGAGAGGCCTGAGGGTTGAGAAGTCATTGCTGTGACCTGTGCCTGCTGCCAGGATGAACATTGCTTCACATGTCCATTCCCATGGGACGTTGTGCTGTGCAAGAGGGATATCTGGTTTGGCCTGAATCAGGTAAGGGATCAAAACATTTTCCCTTGGGTAGCTGCAGTCACCAGAAAATGAAGGGACGGTCCTGCCATAGCCCCTCTTTGGAAGAGAAGAAAACCTCTCTTCACCATTGGTTTTCTGGAAAAGAAGTTGCCATACCTGTTCCTACAGCAGGAGGCTGAAGCAGCAGGCATCTACACCTCCACAGCATATAAAGCACAGCCTCCTCTTAGGCACACTTTGAGCACCCACTTAGCTTCACCGCATTTAAAGAGCTTTCGTATTATTTACGGCAGCAAGCGGAAGGAAAAGAAAAAACAGAGCTTAGGTCAGGATAGTAAAGACAGTCTTGGCACGCCTGGAGGAGCCAGCCGCTGAGGACCCGCAGTAAATCTTGAAAAATGAGTGCAAAAGAGCTCCCATCACTTTCCCGGAAAGAACAGCCTGTCCCTAAATCCAGCGCTGCTCCCAGCCCCTCCGCCACCAGGGAAGATGACAAATCACCAGCCAACAGCCAGGTGGCTGAGGTCCTGTGGCCCCATGGGGCGAGGGACCCTTGCCAGGCAGCAGCCAGGGGCCAGGGCAGCCACCGTGTGCCAGCTCCGGAGTCAGCCACACGCTTGAACCCCTGCACACTGCGCCGGGCTGATAAGGCAATTTCCCCCTCCCCCTCTCCCTCATTCTGCACCCTTCCCACCTATCTGTCACTAAGACTGGGGAGGAGGGTACAGAGGAAAAAAATCACAAATTTGCACCAATGTTTTGTGCACGCTGACCCCTATTATAATTTTTTTTTGTTTAAGTCCAGCTTCATTTCTCCAGGGTAATTAGTTCTAGTGGCCCTTCAAATATACTTTTCAGCCTCAGAGAGCCATGAATTTCCAAGTGACAATCATCACGCCGGGCTGCGCTGTCGTGTACAAAGCTCTTTGCTGGTCCTGTCTATGTCTCCATGCTTTAAGACGATTTCCGTGAAGCCTACACACACGCGCACACACAGGCCTGATCCTTTCCTCCCCCATTAGCAGTCACGCTTCTCTCTCACACTCCTCCTTTCAGCTTCCTGGATGCTGCCTTACAGGGTTTTGTTTGAAGGTGTATAAAAAAGAAACGATAGACTTATGTTGGCCCTGTTATAGGCTGCTGCATGACAGCTTTTCAGAGGAAGTATGCCTGTGTATGTGTGACATGTACAAGGATATAGGCCACATACGTAGGACAATCATCAGCTGATATAAGTTCTTTCCATTGGGAAGGCACATACGTTCAGGTGTTGTGATGGTTTCTCTCATGTTTTATTTCTTCGCCTAGCATTGCCAGGCTTTTTGATGACACATCTGATGCATATGTTATTTTTAAATGGTGAAAGTCCTCTATTTTAAACCAGTCATACCTAATTCAAAACTTAGTCTTTCTCTTGAGAAGCCTTTTCTTCACATGTTTGAGAATTTCCCTACTTTCTCCAATTAAACCTAATTTAAAAAAAAACAGAGCAATAAGAGAGATCATTATTCCTTGTCCTCATTGCACTGAAACCCGGTGCTCTGCAGAAGGAACTGCTGTGATCCTTGAGCACCTTCCCCTATAACTACCACCATCGAGGTCCAAAACAAACCCACTGAAGTCAGCAAACCCCCAGAGGCCGCACAGACAGGGTCCCGAGTAAAGCAACCACCTTTCAACCCACAGCACAGAGACAGTGAACTTGCCCAAACACAGAGAAGACCTTGAAAATTTGAGGTGGGGCTAGACAACCATTTCCAGCTCTCGTTTCCAGACCCCATCGAATCTTGGCCACCGCAATCTCAATAGCAAGTAAATTTGGGGACCCATATTTAATTTGTTGCATGATACATAGAGAGTGCAGTGTGTGCATGCATGTATATGTTTGTCTGCTTGTTTGGGGGAAGAGTGGAACTTAATTATTCCCTTTTCATCCAGCCACTGTGACCACTCTGGGTCAGGCTTTTGCTTCTTGTTTCTCATCCAGAGCACTGTCCCCACAAAAAGTTCCACCAGCAGGCTGCTGAGACACAGCACGAGACTGGGATAAAGCAATCAGGGCAGAGAAGAGCAGGAACCCACAAAATGCATCTCATTCTCAAGGAAACAGCTGGTTTTGTATGCAACCCAAAGAGAGAATCACCCTTTCATAGGAAGGAGCCTCCCACTTTCTAGCAGTGCTTCTGCTTCTCTTCTAGTTATGAAACGGCTCAAAACAGTGACGTTAAAAATGCAGTTTAGCATTGAAGCTATCGTGGGTCATCTTTTAGGAACAGAGATGGTTCTTTCCAGCCCCAGTAGAGTGAGTAGAGTGAGGCTGATGGCAAATTACGCACCTGACCCTGGCAGGGACAGAAAAACAGCTGCAGGAAAACAAATCTGAATTCCCCAAGCCCTTCATAATGCAGCCGCTTTCTAATGTGCTTTAGAGCATGTGGTGGTATGATGGAAAGGTTTTATTAACACAGAACCTGCATAACTCAATTGTAAGTTTTAATCCATTCCAAATCACGTCAATAAAGCCTGCCTGCCTAATCCCCATTCTACAGCTGGAGTAGCAGAGGATGGTGGCTCAGCTGGAGGGAATATAAACTGGGACAACTCCCATGCTTACCACTTCCAGGCTTTCCAAAAGGGTCACAATATTTGTACCTGGGCAGGAATAGCCCATAAGTCCATCAGTCAGTGGAGCTCTCCACCAATTTACCTACCTCAAATGCCCAGTCCTGCAAACCACTGCAGCGCAGGGGCCGACACATCCTGATCAGCCCTTCCTTCATGTGGGGGGGACACACATGACCTCCAGCAGAGGGATAGGGTGGAGAACAGAAGATGGCAACTGCTTCAGCCTTGCCACTGTAACCCAGCACTACACCTGGGACAAGACCACACAGCTGCAGTCAAAAGCAGAGTTCAAATTGGTTACGGTTGATTTATTAGACCACTTGCACATACATAATCGTGTTTTCTGCAAGGCAGAGATAGCATTGGATATCCACGACCTCGTTTTGAGACACACACTGAAAACTGCACAAAAAAAACCCTACCTCATAGCAGGTCTGGGATAAAGATCTCACACCCATAGGAGCTGGGCTCCTCAGTAATGTTTAAATGGAAACAGAGAAACACCCAACACACACTGTCTCGTAGGGAAGCCAGTCAGTAAGCCAGAAAGACCTTTCTCAACTCTAACATGGAAGATAGCGAGACACGGGGGGTTTATCAGTTACCACAGAAAAAGCTGGATGGATTTGATACTTGTGACAGCACGATGAAGAGAGAAGCTAAAATCCAGGGCAGGGCTTGCAAGACCAAATTCACTCACTAAGCTCTGCCACTTCTGATTTCAGATTAAAACCTCCACCTCTTTCTACAGCAGCACCTCCAGCTTGCCCAGCCCCACGCACAGGCTGGTGAAACGTTTAGTTGTGGTTATAGGTTGAAGCCTAGGAAAAAGCTGTCTATGCTTTCAGGCTCCTTTTGCTGGTGTCCTGTGGACAGGTTCTCTGTTCAAATATTTCTGCTCTCTTTCTTTGCCATGAGGTTACTCTGTCTCTAGACTACACAATTATATTATGAAGGGTCATTTATGAAGGTTCTCAGCAGCAGTACCATTTATTTGAAGATTATCAAATCTAGTTAAAAAAAAAAAAAAACAAACAACAACAAAACCGCAGATCCCTACCATGTTGTTGGATGCGTAGGGAGGGAGGAATTGTTTGTTTTTCACTGACCCTTTAAAACAAATGTTTTCCTGTCTGGATTAGAAAACATGCCGTGTCTGAGTAAAATTTAACTCAAATCTCCTTTCTGTTTTCTGTTGCACTTCAAACAGGGAATTTCAGAGACTGCTTCACTGATGAGAAAAAAATGGATTTGGTTTATTTCAGGAGCGGAGGCTGTGCCTTGGTTCTCTCTGATATATGAAACATCTCTTGATTGTGCAAATGCATCCTGATGGTGTCTTTGTGTTCCTGTCACTCCTGATTTATGGGGGCCTTTTCTCCACTCCGAAGAAGAATTTGCATTTCAATTTCCATTACTTGTACCTCTCCCCGCAGCGCTCCAGCCCTGGAAGGGAGCTCGTGCTCTGCTTCCCCCCCAGCTGCCCCACATTGCACCAGCATCGGGGAGGATACGGGAGTTGGGGCTGTACAGGCACTACTCTACGGGAACAAGTTCACGCTGCCAAGATGTCCGGTGAGTTTGCTTATGCCCAACGAGGACCCTTGACATGTTTGGTCCCGTTTCTTACCCTGTCCTCCATGCTGTGATGGAGGGGGAAGGCAGCAGCCCTCTGTCCTGTCTGGTTCCCAACATAGGCCCATGCTTGCTCACTCATTCTCTGAGAAGCGGCAGCCAACAAAAGAACAAGAAGGACTTGGATATACTCAGGCTTCTGCCTGCAGGTGACTCAGCCCCTGTCTTCTCCATTTTTGCAGGGGTGGCAGGAGAACGAGCAGGAAGCCCTCCCTTAGGGACTCATCCCTGCCTGTTTCCCACAGGGTTGTCCCTGTTCTGACAACATGAGCTTGGTAAGCAGACTCCTATCCAAAATCAACGGAAATCATAGCAAATATCTTGGACAGGTGGGTTGAACAGGGGTCCAAAAGCTGCTCTCCTTCCTAGGCTTCGTCCTTACCTCTCCTGCAAAGCCCGGTGGTCACAATAAGTTCCCATGTCAGCCCAGTCTCTGCACTCCCGGCCACACGCTGCCTCTTCTCATTTGTGCAATCTGGATGGGCTATCACGGGCACCCTGAGCACACTATAAACCCTCTGAGCCTGCACAAGGGGTGAGCTTGGACCCAGCAACCTGTGGGAAAGCACATGGGCTGCATTGCAGACCCCATTGTCCACCTTGCAGCTAAACTTGCACTTTGATGGATCTAGTTCATGTCTACCTATGAAACATTACAAGCCTTGAAAGAAAAAAAAAAAAATAAAGAGAAAAAGATAGCTTCAGAAACGGAGGAGGAGTTGCCAGGACACATCAAGCTTTAAAGATACGAGTTGCAGAAATGCATTAAGGCTCGTTCTTCAGAGCTGTCAGCCCCGCAGCCGTTATCAAAACTAAACTCTGTTAAAAAAAAAAAAAAAAAAAAAAAAGAGAAACAAACTGAACCTTATTGACTGTTTGGACATCACAGCCACAGATTCCTAATATGCTGTTGGAAGTCAAATGTGGCACCATGTGCCATAAGCCCATGTCTTCTTAATTTGCAATGGCCCAAAACAATATATTCAAAAATACATTTTGCTTCAGCTTGTTTGAAGTAGATTGTTTTGACCTAAGGGTTTTGACTATCGCCCATTACCATGTTGACTTTTACATTATCATACAAAGCCAAAAGGAAACGCGCTGAGCTATTTAAAACATGCACATCATTTCCAGGGGGTGGAGGGCTGACAATAAATTTATGCTGATTTCACTGAATCAGCAGTTTCCAACTGAAAACAATTCCAGGCCAAAGTTCTGCAGAAGCACCAGTGGGAACTCACATGCTGTTCCCAGTGTGCACCTGACACGCTATGCAAGTATGGACAGATACAAACATCCAACTTTGGTCCCTTTTTCTCCACTAAACTCCTTTTTTTTTGTTTTGTTTTGTTTTGGTTTTTTGCTTTCAGAGGTTTGTACAGAGTGCTGAAAGCCATTATCTGCCCTATTTATCCAGCTCCCAGCTGGCTGCAGAGGAGCTTTCGTCAGTGGGTCTGAATTCACGAATGCTGACACAGAGATTATCTGCCCCGTGAAGAACGGTTTAACCAGATTAATCTGTGGGAGATCCCATCAGCGTCTTCCCTGCAGAGCCCTACAGCGAAGGACCGGCATAATCTCACAGCCTATAGTGTGCAGCCCGCCCAGGAGGAAGCTATCCCAATTCCCCAGGATGCCTAATCCCATTTTCCTCCCTTGGCTTGGCCCCTTTGCAGTGCCCACCATCCCCCTGAGGGAAGAGCCAGCCTGAAGGGACATAAGGGGCTGGGGTGGGTTATGGGGCAGGAGGACTGCACCCTCATTTTCCACACCCTGGAGTTGGCAGCCCTGCTCCCAGCACAGGGCACCATACTAATAGGGACACAGAGCAAAGCCCCGTCACCCTCAGCCCCTTGAACCTAGCAGGTTTACGCAGCAGGGTGGAGCTAGGAACATTCCTGAAGGTCTTTTTCTCACCTGCTTGACTCCAGCTCGCTTTCATTACAGCGGATAAAAACATAAACCAGTTAGTCGGCACATCCAAGCCCAGAAGTCACGTTCCCTCAGCAACTCTCGCAGTTGCAGAGGAGACGGGAGCAGGAAAGACTGATCAGGTCACATCTTACACAGACTCTTAAATAAGGGAGGAAGGTTCAACATTAGCATTTCTACTACTGGCGCTTCCCCCCCCACTTTCTACTTCCCCCCCCTCCCCTTCAAGCCCAGCTTTAAACATCTCAAAACGGGCTGATTTTAAGGTGAACTAGAAATCCTGGCAATGGATGATGACTAATACACTATGAATGACAGAAACTTGGTGGAACACTAAAAAGCAAATGGGATGTTATAATACCTGGCTGCAAGTTATATAGAAAAGTGGGTTCAAGCCAAAGGATTGGAGGAATAATGCAGTCTTTTAAATACCTCTGTGGAGTTAACTCAGAAGCCTTAAAACTCTTAAAGGGGAAAACTCTAAATGCAGATCATAGCATCAGCTCCACATGAATTCACAACCCCAGGAGTTGTCAAACATTTAGAATCCCATGCTGCACATTTATCATTAGGGCTCTAGATAAAGACAACTGGGTGTGCAGTTTTGAAAGAAACAGTGGCCCAATTTAAAGAAAATGAAGATGGGGGAATTCACCTGTAAGCCAGCACAAAGAGCACAACAGCTCCTCAGTGCTTTAAGCAATGGCTTTTTGGAACAGATAATTTGAGCACCCACAAGCAAAAGCAGCTATTCCTGACTTCATTTTCAGTAACACGCAGGAACTAATTCAAGAAGTGACAATATCCGAGCCCTTAAGTAATAGGGTTCACAATGTAATTAAGTTCAATGTCCTAGGAGGAGGCAGTGAATGAAGAGATACACGAGTGACACTAGATTTTAGGAAAGTGTTTAGAGCACAACGAGAGTCATTCAGAAGGACATTAGTTCCGAGTAAAGGAAGTGAGTGCTGTACAGATAGTTTGAATAATATATAAGCGATGTGGGAAGGGAGCTCTTGGTGGGGTCACAGAATCTGCAGAGAATACAGGTTATTTTGGGTAGGTCAAAACAGCCTCTCAAGACCAGAGAGGACTCTTGGCCACTGGAGTGAGACTTAAGCAAGCAAAGCAGATGGCCAACACAATGATAAGTGACACCGTGTCGATAAAAACAAAGCGATTATCTTAGAAAACCTGCATTCAAGCTGTGCCAAGTCACTGCGCGGGATTTCGAGCAGCAACAGCCTGTGCAGGGGAGCTGGGGTCCCCACAGCCAGCTCAGGGCTCCTCAGCCGAGCACACTGCCAGCAGGCAAGGTGTCCAGCTGCAAAAGGACCGGCAGGAGGAAGGCCACAGATATTAGGCAGGACTGGTCACTTCAGGTCGTGATGGATTTTGCAGAACATGAGAAGGTCCAGAGAAAGGCAACAAAAGTGACAGACAGCCTGGGAACACTGTCCTCTGCAAGGAGAGGGGAAACTTTGGGCTGGTTTCTGGTCCCTTTGACTGAGGAAATCCTCTTCCCCACTACAAGCACCAATTACATTAACAATACCCTTGATTCCTCCTGGGACTGTAATCACAGTATGTTACTGTTCGAGATTTTTGATCTGCTATTGCACGGGTCCTACGTCTGCTGTAGAGCACACAAAAATATTTCACAACCTCCAATGCGCAAGAGTACATTTTTGGCAGCTCATTCTGGATTTAACAGCACGGTGGCTCATGATTGCAGGGTGCTGGGTAAGGCAAATCCAGCCAACCTGAGCTGGTCCTGAGCTTCTCTGAACGGAATAAATGATAGAAGTGTATAAAATAACAAAAACAGCAACTGGGGAACTTCTGTACTCCCAGCACAGGGCCAAGAGGAAACACATTGGTATTAGAAGATGGCAAATCCAAACCTAGCAAATGGGAAGTACTCCTTCCCCACCACCACCCATTTCAATATCCTAGAATCATAGAATGGTTAGAGCTGGAAGGGACCTCAAAGATCATCTAGGTAGACGTGGTCTACCTTGACTTCAGCAAGGCGTTCGGCACAGTCTGGTTGCAAGTGGTTGCAAGACAGAGCTC
Source organism: Vanellus vanellus (assembly GCF_965231255.1). Classification (NCBI taxonomy): domain Eukaryota; kingdom Metazoa; phylum Chordata; class Aves; order Charadriiformes; family Charadriidae; genus Vanellus; species Vanellus vanellus. Next base: position 57,472,545 of record NC_138905.1, read on the forward strand.
AGAGGGTTGTGGTTAGGGGCGCAGAGTCTAGTTGGAGGTCAGTGACGAGTGGTGTTCCCCAGGGGTCAGTACTGGGTCCAGTCCTGTTCAATATATTCATCAACGACTTGGATGAGGGGATAGAGTGCACCCTCAGCAAATTTGATGATGATACAAAGCTGGGAGGGGTGGCTGACACATCAGAAGGCTGTGCTGCCATACAGAGAGACCTGGACAGGCTGGAGAGTTGGGCGGAGAGGAATCTTATGAAATTCAATAAGGGCAAGTGTAGGGTGCTGCACCTGGGGAGGAATAACCCCATGCAGCAGTACAGATTGGGGGCTGACCTGCTGGGGAGCAGCTCTGTAGAAAGAGACCTGGGAGTCCTGGTGGACAACAGGATGACCATGAGCCAGCAGTGTGCTCTTGTGTCCAAGAAGGCCAATGGCATCCTGGGGTGCATCAAGAAGAGTGTGGCCAGCAGGTCAAGGGAGGTCATCCTCCCCCTCTACTCTGCCCTGGTGAGGCCGCACCTGGAGTACTGTGTCCAGTTCTGGGCTCCCCAGCTCAAGAAGGACAGGGAACTGCTGGAGACCGTGCAGCATAGGGCTACCGAGATGATTAGGGGACTGGAACACCTCTCTTATGAAGAAAGACTGAGGGAATTGGATCTCTTTAGTCTGGAAAAAAGACGGTTAAGGGGGGACCTGATCCATGCTTACAAATACTTAAAGGGTGGGTGCCAGGAGGATGGGGCCAGGCTCTTTTCGGTGGTGCCCAGTGACAGGACAAGAGGTAACGGGCACAAACTTGAGTATAGGAAGTTCCACCTAAACATGAGAAGGAACTTCTTTACCTTGAGGGTGGTAGAGCACTGGAACAGGCTGCCCAGGGAGGTGGTGGAGTCTCCATCTCTGGAGACATTCAAAACCCGCCTGGACACGTTCCTGTGCAACCTGCTCTAAGGTGTCCCTGCTCTGGCAGGGGGGTTGGACTAGATGATCTCCAGAGGTCCCTTCCAACCCTATGATTCTATGATAGTTCCAACCCCCCTGCCATGGGCAGGGACACCTTCCACTAGACCAGGTTGCTCAAAGCCCCATCCAACCTGATCTTGAACACTTCCAGGGATGGGGCATCCACAGCTTCCCTGGAAAACCTGTTCCAGTGTCTCGCCACTCTCAGAGTAAAGAATTTCTTCCTAATATCTAATCTAAATCTACCCTCTTTCAGTTTAAAACCATTACCCCTCGGGTCCCATCGCTACACTCTGATAAAGAATCCCTCTCCATCTTTCCTGTAGGCCCCTTTTAGGTACTGAAAGGCCACTATAAGGGCTCCCCAGAGCCTTCTCTTCTCCAGGCTGAACAACCCCCCAGCTCTTTCAGCCTGTCTTCCCAGGAGAGGTGCTCCAGCCCTCTGATTGTCTTCATGGCCCTCCTCTGGATCCGCTCCAAGAGGTCCATGTCCTCCTTATGTTGGGGCCTCAGAGCTGGACACAGTACTCCAGATGGGGTCTCACCAGGGCAGAGTAGAAATATATGATTAAATAGCAGAACTCACTGCCACAGGAAGGTAGCAAGACCAGCATCCTCACATCATCCTATACAGGACCAAACAATCCATAGGAAAATAAAACCATACCCAGAGTTATCACTAGAGACTCAAAGCCCCAGCACTTACACTAATCTCTAACCCGGACACATGGGATTAGTCCACACCTGCCAGCAGCACGGTCTGGACACCTCTTTGTGAGGTGCTCCCTGCTGTGGTTAATCACTGGCAGTTATCTACCGGACCAGCCCCAGCTCAGCCATGCCTCTTTCATCTGAGATGGATGACATTTATAATCAAGGCAATCACATTTACTGCTTGATTTTTTGAAGGGCCTAAGCATAGGGGGGTCATAGGCAGACAAACAACAGGTTTCTGAGCTGGAGAATGGAGCGAGTAAGGCATCATATGAGGGCAGCTGTGAGTCGTAGAGATGCAGTGGGCATGAGCATTAACTTTTCTGACGTTCATTGGGGTTTTTTTTTTCCCCCTTCCAGGATCAGTTTATTATCATTTTGAGTCAGAGCTTCACAGATCAGGCCAAGCAAACCCTGCTTAACACCCCATTTTCAATTTATAAAAATAATCATTTGTATCAGTACAGCTGCTATGATTCATGCTAGTTAATACCCCAGAAGGTAGAGACACCTTTCAGAGAGCTGTCACCTTCCACACTAGTCACTGTCAGAGAGAGGCCAGACCAGCAATTCAGACTTAGCCCAGCACTAGAAGTGCCCAACATCCTTATCCTCTTCACATCAGCTCCCTCTGTAATATACACAGGCAGAGGAATGTTTGCTTTGCTCAGTGTCCAGGGAAAATGCAGCTTCAAGATTGTATTGCACTGGGATGCTGCAGTGACACAAGCCAGTTTCAGGAGTAGATTGTTTTGCCAGCCAATTTTTTTTGCAATGTTTTATCTAGCTCAGTTAGCCTGAGTGCCAAATGCCCAAGCCTTCTCTCAGCTCCAAGCTCCTTTTCAGTCATGGCACTCAACCATCTTTTCTTTACGGCTTGCAAGCCAATCTGAACAGTGCTCCCAATTCCTAATTAATTTGCTACTCATTTCCTTATCATTGAAAAAGCATATGCACGCAGGATTGCAGCTTACACACGTGTATTATGAGCAGCTAGAGCACATGTCACTTCCTTTCAATGTAAGATTGGTCTAAATCTCAATAATGTCCCTCCCTGCCTGCTGCTGCTTTTCACTGCTCCCAGGATATTGTTTATTCCTTCTCACATCCCTCAGGGTATTCCTCATCTCTTGTTCCTTTTGCACCACTTCCCACTCCTTCCACCCCGCTCCCAGCTCCCCTGCCCCATTGTCACGATTCCAAATTTCTTCTCCTCCGTTAGTCTCCTGCCACCTTGCTAGATGTCACTACTTATACACCCTGCACGTTCCCGCCTTTGCCCCGACATGTTCTCACTTTGCAGCCCTCCCTCTTCTCAGGAAAGCAAGGAGGGGGGAAATGCCACCTCTCGTTTTTATATACAGCATAGACCCAGCCTTTTTTTAGATCAGGCTCTGGCAGAGCCAGAGCACTGGAGCTGCCTGGGATAGCTAATGATCTCATCTTCTGCAAACCATGAGCTTTTCTCTTGGCTCGTTCTCTTTGACCTTAGCACAGCCTTAAATATTGAGCTACTGCATCCTCCTGGAATTCAGCATTGACATCTCTTGCTCCTGCCCAGCTTCTCGCTTGTGATACAGCTGCCCTCCCTCCTTCTGGAGACAACTCCTTTTCTGTCTCCATACATGCTTTTGCCCGCTGTGGCCTTCTGATCTTCTTTTTAAAAATGAAACCGTAAGTGGTCCCTCCTGGACTGCAGCGATACTTGGAAACTGCCACCATCGTGGATGGGAGGTACCTCTGAGCCTTTGTCACTCCTGATGACAGTAGCCAGTAAAGTCTAGGACACTCTTTTAAGACTTGTGGATTTTAAAAACCTACGGCTAAGGAAATATGATAAGGCTTCCAAGTCTGGCTGACTGATAATCACCATATTCCTTCTTAATTTTGTGCTTGAGCTGATGCTTCTCTCCCTAGCAATATGCGAGTCAGCAGTGACAAAGGCACACGCAGCAGCCAGGCATTTTCTCTAGGCTCTGACTAGAAGGATCCTAGCAACACAGTTTCTCCTGCATTTCAGCTGGGTTGCAAGTGTCACAAGCCATGGGGCATTCGTCAGCTTAACAACTTCACAGGCACAAAGCTCTTTTGAATATTCAAAATATTTTACCCCTTTCCTTCCCCATAAGCCTCCAGCATTTCTACAGTCTTAAACCAAATCCTCTCCATCCCTGGGACAGAAACTTTTCCTATTGTTGTAAATTCCTTCCAGGCTCCCACTTGACTTGTTGCTAAGTCAAACAACCTGTAATTGGCACCTTTAATCTTTCCTGCTGAAAAAAAACCTCAATCATTTCAGACCCTTCGGCATTTCCCTTGTTTTCTCTTTCACCGTTTTCTCTTGTTTCCTTTTTCCTAGAATCCCCCCAGAGCTCAGAGTACTCAATGTGTAATGACCCCAATCCCACAGGAAAAAGGAGTAAAACACACCAGGTCTACAGTACGATGTCTTGCTGTACACCTAGACATCAAACTCTTTCAAGCAGGAACCGTCTTCCCTTCCTATGTTTATACAGGGGCTACTACCACAATCAGTTTCGGCCCCTCCTAACATATTGGCGAGAGCAAGGTGCTCTGAACTGCAGAATTTATTAAGCTTTTATGATTTGTGTCTCATCCCTCCAAAAACCCCCTTTTTGGGAACATGCCTCTGCCCCAGTGCTCCTGATGGTCCCCCTTCCCACTTCAGAGAGAGGGTTGCAGGGAATGAGACACAAACAAGAGGCATCATCAGTTCTGCTGCTCATAAAATTACTCTCTCCATCCTCTCTGGGTTTGCCCATCTTCCTTAAACCTCGCAACACACCTCAGGTGAACTTTTCCTGCAACTTTATACACTCTGCATCACACCACAATGTTTTTTCTCCTTCCCTATGTTCCCAACATTTTCTCAACAGTTTACCCCATCCCCAGCCTAGGTCCATTCCTTGTTCCCACCAGTACGCCCTGCTCAGCACAGCATGCCTTACCAGCTTGGCAAACGGCAGCAGCCATCGTGGCTGGTCCTGCACTGCACAAGTGCTGGTGGGACATCTGGCATGGCAGGCAGACTGGCCAGGCGGTCACTGCCTTTCAGTGGCTGTTGGACCAAGCAGAATAGATGAGGACATTGCTCTGCCCATTCGTCCTTCAGTGAGGGCACCAGTAGGACCACTCTCCTCCATTCACCCACCTCAGGTTATGAGGTTGAAACTGGCCAACAGGTTCTTACAGGGGGCATCGATCACCTCCACTTCATTTCCTTAGGAAACGGAGCTAAAAATAACAATAGCAATAGCATTAGCAGTGTAGCCCAAGACTGCACTGAACTTTTTCTTGTGATACATTGATTTGTAACTTCATATCTAATTTACTTACCTTTATTACCTGTAGGACTCTGAACGTGTGCTGCACATCTGAACAGCTTTCAGATGTACAGATGGGAAATGCTATTTAGTAGAGGAGCCTTATTAATCATCCTTACAGTTTCCCTGAGTCTCTCTTCCACTGCAACCTTCATCCACACTTTCGTTTCCTCTTATCCTGACCCATTTCCCTATTTTGCCTCAAGTCCCACTTCACTTGAACATGCCCCCAATATCACTCTCTTACTGTTCACATTGTACAAGGAAAAGCTATCATCTTTCTTGCACTTGAATAGCTTCATTAATCTCCAATTCATTTAAAAGAAACTAGTTTAACTTTCCCACTTTTAAAAATTTCTGCTCTGGCCTCTTTTCCATCCTTTTCTGCACTAAAAGTGAAACAATATTATTGAAGATTGAGAGGCCAAGAGAAGAAGTGGGTCAGGAGAAAACCAGTGTGGTAAAAAACAAGAAGCTGCTACTCCCAAACGTTACAACAATGATCTCTAAATGACTTGCAGTATGAGGCAGCTCCATCACTTAAAAATTCAGTAACATCAACCAAACTGGGGGAATTAAAAGGGCACACATTGCATTTGGAAACCATCTCGGGAGCCAACCCAGAGACCTCTAGGCATGGAAGGTTTAAAGTTAGGCCCAGCAAATGGGATGAAATAACTTTTAAAAGCAGAGATCTAAACATCTGGAAGAATATACCGTGACAAAATCCACGCTTTTTTTTTTATACACACTAAAGAAAATCATGTCTTACCACCACGTTTTAAGCACAAGTTAGTGAATGAATTAAATTGGTCAATGTTTATACCCCAACAGGATTAAAAACCTTACGATGGCAGTGAATTAATTTTGTGATAGATAGAGATTCATTTCTAGGCTGTGTCACATGTTACTTAAACACACTTATTATCTGGAAATGAGAACATCCAGCGAGCAATAAAATTGCAGACAACACCAAGTTATTTGAGGTAGCCAAGACCAGAAGGAACAGGGAAGAGTCTGAGTGAGACCTAAGCAAATAGACAATGTCATAATAAGTTATATTCAATGTTGGTAAATGCAAATAATACCTCTAAAGAGGGGAAAAATGTACATTATTCACACATCTTTCAGATTTATGAAATAACTGTCTTACCAAAGAAAGGGCTCGAGATGGCAATAGGAACAGCTGAATGCTGAGCTCAGCTTGCTGTGCAGCTGTGGCACAAAACCCAACCATGATGTGAGAACACAGGAGGAACAGGATGAAGTGATACAAAGACTGTGCTGAGCCCTCTATAATTCAGGGGTGGGATCATACCCAGATTATTATATGCAGTGTTGGACACCATCTCAAAGGAAAAAAAAAAAAAAAAAAAAAACGACCTGGAAATAGCGAGCATGGGTAAAACACAGCGATGACCATGATCACACTACAACATTTAGGAGGAGATACACTGACAGCTCTTGTAGATGGAGTACCAATCTAGACTAAGGCCATTCCCCATGCTCCTACCTTCTCCACTGCATGTCAGGCAAAACAGCCACATGGATTTCCCCACATATCACTCCCTACCAAGGTGTTTCCATTGTCTCCAGACTGGCCCACAAGAATCAATTCTTACATTGACTTTAACTTCCATGAATATTAAAGCTCATAGCTGGAAACATCTCTCTCTTTTTTTTCAGTGGTTGATTTCCCCCTTCCCTCCGTTGTTGCTATTATTGAATTCCCTACTTCTGTTATGTAAAGTAATTTTTGCTATTGTGTTCGGAGAACACGGCTGGCACGGCAGATAGCACGCAAAATAAGATGATATTGTATCACTTATCTGAAAATCTGTGCTTACAGCAGAAGAGAAAGGAGGAGAGAAGACGCCTGCAGAAACAGCAGGTGGGGGGGTCTGCGAAGGAACTGGGACTGGAGCAGCGAGGTGGGCACTGCCCCGTGTCACTGCATATGCCACTCGACCACAAGCAGGCCAGGGGAGATGGCACATGTGTATTGCAGATCCTCGGTCCCCACCATCCCAGGCAACGCTCGCCGAGGAGCGGAGCAGACACACGCAGCAAAAGGGGTCCTCCATCCCTCCTCCGTTCCCTTCCTACTCCAAGGGCAACAGCCTGCAGCAGCGCAGGCTCCTGGCAGCTCTCGGGGCTGCCAGCTACTGGCTCCTGATTTGTGTTTCTGAAAGAGAAGCTGTGGCAGAAATGATAAAACTCCTCTCCATTTGGACGAAGGAAAGGATTTTGTAGCACATGGGTTTGCTTTGGCTAATTAAAAGCACGAGGCCATGCAAGGAAAGCAGTGCTTTAATCGCTGAAAATAGCTGGAATTAAAATTAATCACGAGCATTTAGCACGCCACGGATAAAGATGTTTGAAAATGTTTCTGCCAGGGGCCTGTGGGCTGCCTTTACACAGCTACGGGAAAAAAAGGTACACAGAGTCCCTCGCTGATGCAGCGTCATGTAAAACTGTATGCTCTGCCACCCTCCTTGGGGGCTTCAGAGCCATACCAGGAGGGGACAGAGTACCAGGGTTCCACTCCTCAAGCAGCAAAGCCCAGATCCCACCTTGACACAAAGTCACCTCACTCCTGGATCAAGGGAGTCTCTCCAGACCATGCCTCAACAGGCCAAGGAGCGGGAGACCCTCAAAGACAGAGGGAACGACAGCACTCATCCCCTTCCCTTCTCCTGCTGCAGCTCATTACTGCTTGCACTCATGGCTCTGCCTCCAAGATCTTCCTCTCTTTACACCCAGTGGTGCACTAGGGCTCTCTGGTCTGGAAGGTGCTGCCAAAATGGCTCCAACAACAGAAATCCGCCATCTGCTCAGCCAACCTTAAAAGACTCAGTAAAGCAAAGTCCGTGACAGTCCTTCAGTATCTAGTAGGCATTCACTTCGCAACACAAGGATGGACGAACTCCAAGCTCCTAAGCCAATCAACCACATCAGACAGCCACTGCACAACCTCATGAGAGCCACCACATACCTCATGTTGCTGAGGGAGGGTGGACACTTCATCGCAACCTACCTCCCACCCCAGCCTGAAGCCCCAATTTATGCAGCAGCTCTCCCATCAACCAAACCCTGCTCTCTAACACAGACGCAAAATGGGTAATCACTTGAAGCACGTTAACACTCATACAGTTCATAGGCCACCAGTTAATTCACTAGTGGGGCCTTTGTGTTGTAACAGATTAAAAGGAAAGTCCTTAGCTCCATTGGAGATTCCCCCAAATGTGGGCAGAGCACAGCTTCAACAAGTCCAATCTTCAAGCTTTGAAGCAAGGGTTTTATTCATTTTGGGTTACATCAGGATAGTGCACTCTTCCCAGCTTCCTGGGAATTTCCTACGTCTCCATTTTCTAGTATCCTCCTACAGACCCTAATCATGAATGATTTATAACCAAATTCAAAAGAAAGGGGACTCTGCTTGCAATTCTGAATTGTCTGCTACTGCTCTTGCTGACTTTCTACTGTGTTCTGAATATTCAAACTGCTTTGGAAATGCATTATAATTCATTAATTCTTCAATTAATACTTCAGCTACTTAGATACAGCAAAGATCCACAAGTGAATAATTCTAGCCCATAATCCAACGGTCATATAAAACCAGCACTGGAAGTAAAACAGCTTTTGAACATCAACCGCAGGTTATATTTTCGTGAACCCATAGCTCAGCAGTCACGTCAGGCCACGCAGGTGAGGACATCTGCTTGCGCGAAGACAAGCTTCCATTGTATGAACAGCAAAGGTCTGTCACGCTACACTGGGATTCAGAATTTAAAGTCCACTGGAGAGTCCAAACAGATTGCTTCAGCAGCATTTTTGCAGGCATTTTTTCTGCCCTTGACCACACTCAGAGAGGCCTAAGACTGCTGAAGGACTGAAATTATTTAAACTGACCTCCTGTGTGACAGTCGGACAACATGACAGTTACCTAAATGAGATTCCAGTGTTTTAATGGTATCTGGTGGCACATGGGTCTGATTTAATGCTACTAAATGATAGATGCTGAAACTTCACTATTTCCAACTGAATGATTATGAGAAGTTATTTTTGTTGGCTTTTCCCTAAAAGAGGCAATTTTGTCCTTCTCCAAGCTGCAGATCCCTTTGCAGCAGCTTCCACTTGCTACCAAATCCTCCTCTTCTGCTGACGATGAGGTCAGCAGCTCCACCTTACCTTCAGAGCCCTTACCACCCCCCAGGAGACTGCCTCTCCCACATGCCAAATTCACAGCAGAGATGCTGAGCCATGCCCCTTCCATTCAGGACCAAGGTAGGGAACACTTAACTGTCAACCAGGGTGATCCCCGCTCAGACGCCACAACTGGCCAAATCAGACAGCATGCTTCAAAACAAAGAAAGGTTCAGGAGTCCACCTTCTGCCTCAGCAGCATGGGCAGCTGAGAACATATAGGGCTGTATTCACAGGACTGTAACCAGTAGTTTAAGGAAAGTGATAACTTTCCTTCATACAGTACTTGCTAGATCATATATGGATACTTGGCTCAGCTTTGGATATGTCAGTACAAGAAAGATGTTGATAAACTGGATCAGGTTCATCAAAGGACCACCAAGATGCTCGGGGAGCTGAAGCACTTGACCAGCGAGAAGAGGCTGAGGGACTGGGGGTTGTTCAGCCTGGAGAGATTTGAGGGACCCTCCATCCAGTACATAAAAGGAGACGAAGCCAGGCTCTTTACTGTAGTACATGGCAGTAGAACAAGAAACAATAGTCTTTAAATGAAGCAGGGGAGCAGAAGAGTTTTCCCTATGTAGATAGAGGAGCTATAGCAGACATTGCCCAGGAGTGGTGCAGACTCCATCCTTTGAGGTTTTCAAAGCCCAACTGGACAAAACCCTGAGCAACCTGGCCTGAGTTCAGTGCTGACCTTGCTTTGAGCAGGATGTTGGACTCCTGAGGTCCCTTCCAGTCTGAAGGATTCAACAATTTCTTTTTCCCCCTCAAAACTACAGCACCATTTCCTCAACTTCCAGTCCCATTCAGGCATTCAAGTTCAGTGGACATCTCACAGAATCACAGAATTTTTTCAGAGTTGGAAGGGACCTCTAGAGATCATCTAGTCCAACTCCCCTGCTAAAGCAGGATTGCCTAGAGCACATTACTCAGGACTGCATCCAGGCGGGTCTTGAAAATCTCCAGAGAAGGGGACTCCACAACCTCCCTGGGCAGCCTGTTCCCATGCTCTGTCACCCTCACCGTAAAGAAATTTTTCCGTGTATTTGAACGGAACTTCCTGTGTTCTAACTTGTGTCCATTGCCCCTCATCCTGTCACTTGGATCCACTGAAAAGAGCCTGGCTCCATCCTCCTTCAACCCACCCTTTAGATGCTTATACGTCATAATAAGGTCTCCCCTCAGCCTTCTCTTCTCCAGGCTAAAGAGTCCCAGCTCTCTCAGCCTTTCCTCATAAGGGAGATGCTCCAGTCCCTTAATCATCTTAGTTGCCCTTCGCTGGACTCACTCCAGCAGTTCCCTGTCCCTCTTGAACTGGGGAGCCCAAAACTGGAGACAGTATTCCAGTTGTGGCCTCACCAGTGCAGAGTAGAGGGGGAGAATGACCTCCCTCGACCTACTGGCCACACTCTTCCCTATGCAGCCCAGGATTCCATTGGCCTTTTTGACAACAAGGGCACATTGCTGGGCCATGGATAATTTACTGTCTACCACAAGCCCCAGATCCTTCTCCTCCGAGCTACTTCCCAGCAGGTCCGCCCCTAACCTATACTGGTGCCTAGCATTCTTCCTCCCCAGGTGCAGGACCTCAAGTAACTGAATACAATGGGACAGCTTTGAAAAACTAAACCTGTTCCTTAATCACAAAAAAAAAAAAAAAAAAAAAAAAAAAAAAAAAATCAATACAGATATCCGAGGGAATCTTCCCTCCCTTCATCCTTCATGCAGGCAATGTCCCTCTGCCCTCCACACAGAGCATCCTTTCCTGGGGACGGATGCTCCTTTTGCTCTTTCACTCTCATTTATTAGGTTACAGCTCTACCGCTACTCTTACTCTAGGATTTGGCAGCCTTGTTCTCTTGCCAGAGAAGGAAGAAGTTTCTCTGCTGTGACATGAAGAGATGTCACTTTTGTATTCCTGTCATTTTCCCCAGATGCACATCACTCTCCCAGTCTCCAAGGGAATATGTGCATATTCACACAAAGTTGGAAACGAATATGCCTGGATCAGCCCCCAGACCGGGCATGCATACACAGCCTTGTGCTAACACACCCACCCACTCAAAGATTAACTAAATTTTGACCTGATTGCATCCAATTAACCTGAATTTCTCACTTTCTTGCAAAGCAGTTCCCTTCACAAGCCCATTGGCCTTTACCTTGTGGCTATATTACAAGTATGATGCCCCAGAAAAATTGAAAGGGAGAGGAAAGCAAGGGTATGGAAGAGAAAAAAAAAAAAAAAAAAAGGCAGTATAAGACAACAGTATAAGAAAAAGACAAGGGAGCAGGAAATTATCAGGGGTATTATGTTCTTACCCAATATCATTTTGCTAAAACTACCATTTGTTTCATGCGCCCCCCCTGTCTGCCTGCAAATTCAGCAACGGGACAAGTACTTCACCTTTTGACACATGGGGAAAGCACCTCCCGTTCTGCAGGTGCCTGCTGAAGCAAAGCACCCGGGCACAGGCTTTAGGCTAGCCACACGCCAGGGGAGAACACTGCAATCCCAGAGAGGAGAGCAATGTAACGAGAGGAAAAGAAAGCAACAGAGAGCATTAGTGGGAGCAAAAAGAGATAGAAGACGTAGGAAGATGTGCAAACAGAACAAAAGAGAAAGAGGAGAAAAGAAAATGAAGAAGATAAACTAAGGCTAAATAAGACACAGAAGCATAAAAAGAGTATATGTAGGGCTGGTGAAGGGTGTGGGGGATGCAGTGGATAGAAGAAAAGTTATATTGAAATATATTTGGATCAAGAGAAAAAGGCTCCAGTCGGGGGGGGGGGGGGGGGGGGGGGGGGTAGAACAAAACCAAAACACACACAAAAAAAAAACCAAACCCCCAAAAACCTCAGACAACACAGACCTTGTTAGAAGAGATAAAGCTACAGTCAACACAGACTGAGTTCCTGCAGCCCACCGCTCCCCAGTTCTCCCCGGACTGAGCCACCCATCTCCTTCACTGGAGGTTCAACTCTGGCACAGCAAATCCTGCCTCAGCTTGGGACATCACAGCCCAGTATACTTCCAATAAATGGTTATGCTGACATTGCAGAGAGAACGGGGGCAGATGGAGATGGAAACAGAGAAAACCAGAATTGGGATTAAATGAGACCAAGCCCATTTGTCAAACAAAGCAGGAGAAAGAAATAGGGACTTATTTTTGGATAGTGTTTTTGAAGTGAGTAACCCTGCCCCCTCCCGCTTGGTCCTGTAACCCACCTCCCTCCTTCGGTTCACTGCTCTATTTTGGGTTTAATTATACACCGTGCACAGGGACTGGAACACACCAAGATCTTCCCTGGTGTAGAATTTAAACTCTTCTGGTTTGCCTTTTCCCCTTTTCATTTCACGCATAGACTTATTAAAAGAAGAAGAAAAAGAGAAAATCATTCTTTTGTTTCTCAGATGAACAGGAACACCATTTGTTTTTTCCCCCCTTCAGTCACAATCATTCTCTGTGCCCCGGTGCCGAGGCAGCTCTGTCAATTATGAGCAAAGGTTTTACGGGGCCAGGTTTTTTTCCTCCTTTCAAAAGGAGCAGACAGCCTGAAAGGGGAAAAATGCAAACAACTGCGAAGTAAAATAAGGGAGGGGGAGAAAGAGAGGAAGGGGGAGAGGACATTTATTTTTTCTGTAAGAAAGCAAATGACCTCACCCAGATACAGGAAACTATTTCTACTGCTCTGACCCCTTTGGGCAGGTCCCCCCTAAATACCGCTGTATGCCACCTGGCAAGACCAGGTAGTCACACTTGGTGCAACAGCAAGGTGTGCCAGGTCTGGTGCACATCCTTGGCCATTAAGGTGGGAGGTGACAGCAGGGAGAGACCTGCAGTCAACGACAGACCAGCAGCAAGGACTGGGCAGAGGTGATATGAGGCTGGAGGAGCCCCTGTCCCATATGGGGACCATCCAGCATCAAGAGACCAACACCCTCGCTGCAGCCCTGGGCTGGCACCCTGCTCTCAAGGGAGCCCCGACAACAGGCACAGACCCTATTTGGGGACACCCTGAACCAAGGAAGGGAGAGCATCAGTTTTGGGGACAACACGCAGTGAAGACTATGTGCAGGTTAAAACAAAACAGCTTCTCCTCCTCCTCCTCCACAGGTGATAAGCGCCAGGAGCCCACACAAGGTTAAAAGGAAGGTGCCACCACCACAGAAAGCTGCACTGATGGTACCCAAGATAGACTTTTGCTGTTTCTATACACTTCACAAAGTAAAGCCTTCTTCTGCCCAGCCAGCCGGCTCTGAAGAGTTCCTCTATTGCCTGAGAGCACTCAATTAGCACTACTAATTGTTTGCACAACAGCAGTGCTTACATGCCCTGGTCTGGTCAGGATCCATACCCCAGGTGCTGCGCAGACAAAGCAAAAAAGGCAGCAAGACGATTTCTCCCCTCCACCGCAGACCACCAAGGGAACCACAGCCACGGCTGTAAGGCAGCGGTATGGAATTAGGGTGGCAGGGGGATGGCTCTTCCTCTGCAGCCCCTCAGGGCAGGCAACACCATTCTTCCTTGCAGCAGGCTCCCAGCGTAGCAGTCACGCAGGGCTTTCGGATGAAAGGGAGGATGACAGAAAACAAGGCACAGGGCCGAGACGGATGCCGAGGCAACGAGATTCTTCCGTGCAGAGAGTTGCCAATGTGGGACCTTCCTTCTTTATTCTTCATCAATGGAAAGGATGAATCAGTAGATGTATATGACAGACTTAAAGCTCAAATATGTCAGTCTGAGGAAATACGGTTCTTCAGTGAGAAGATGAGGCTCATACACGGAATACAAAAGGACCGAGCAAGTCACAGACTTGTGTGGGAAGCCGATTTAACCTTAACCGAAGCCACAGAGATTTTTTTCAAATTCTGTGAAATGCAAATTTAGACTTGAGACAGCAGAAGCAGCTATTCCAGGTGACATCATTCAAAAACGGATATCCCAAGAACCAAAAGATGCAGAAAACTAAAGCAACAATCACAGATCTTCAGAGACCAAAAGTACAAAGGGCCAACTCCACACCCCGTCACAGCCAAGAAAAATCCTCCAGTGCCTCCAAACTGCAGCTGTACCAAGCCTTACACAAACAGGAAAATAAGAGCCAGAAAACACTCAGCATTTAGTCAATTATGTCATCGGTGCTTACACACAAGAAATGCTTTTGTGGGGTTATGTCACAGCTATAGCCAAAGCCTCTTGCATGCTTGGGCAGCACTGGGGCAATGATACGTGTATTTTAGTAACTGCGGTGACCACAGTACAACAAACTGCTTCAGGTTTGCAGCTACAGCTGAATAGAGACAGAGTTCTATCTCTTTATGCCAGGCAGTGGGGCTCTGGGCAAGCGCTAATCCAAGAAAATAAGTAGCAGAGCTAAAGAAAATGCACAGAAATCTAAGGCGAAGCATGCTGCTTATTCAGGACTTGAAGTTCAAGGGCAAATAGCTATTTCCACCCTGCTCAAAAAGAAAAAAAAAAAACAAAACCAAAACCCAATAGTAGCACTTAGTGACAATTTTCCATACAGTGCATGCAGATTAATGTATCGTAGCTGAAAGCCTGCCTCACTGCAATGCCAGGCACGAGGACATCAGCTGCAAGTGTCTTCTAGTACAGCATGGCTGTCTCCAAGGCCCTGCAGAGAAACACAGGGCTCCTCTGTTGAGTCGCCCTCCCATCGTGAGCTGCATTAAGATGAAGGGTAATCACTGCTGAGTCATTTGGAAGGGACAGGAAAATAACCTCCAAGCAGGAGGAAGAGGAGGCAGAAGCAACCTTCAGGCTGGAGGTCAGCTATAGGTTGTGTTTCAGAGACAGAGTACCCAGGAAAAAAGTTTTTAAAAGTAATTTTTTAAAAAAAAAAATATCATCTCCGCTGTGGTCAGATATTCATCTCTGAAGCTGCATGGGCTGCCGAGGGGTGAGGATTTTGCTCTGTTGGCAAGACTCAACGTTACTGCAGATAAGTGGCAGGGTCCCAAGGCACAGGCAGGGGCTCTGCAGGGAGCGGAGTCTCCCTTGCATGCATGCATCCCAGGGCTGAACAGCCACATGGAGTCCCTGATGGCTGATAAAGGGCGAGTGCACACGGCGGGATTTCTGCTGCAGAGGCCTTTGCATGGTCTTCGGAGTCTGCGTGGCCTCCTTGCAACAGCTTTGCTTTGAGACCTCTGCTCCGCTGTCAAAAGGGACTGAAGTAGGACCAAGGGGTTCAAGAGATGGATAGTGCAGACACTTTCACTCTTTCCTTAAGGAAAGAGAGCTAAAAATTCAATTTCTCCTAATATGCAAAAACCATAATAGCGTAGAAAGTCTGAGGAGTTGTATAAAAAGTAAAGCTTCCTATAAAGTCAGAGTCTGTGACTGTTATCTAAAGGCCATGTTAAGTATGGCTCTCCAGCGATTCATGGGGTTTACATAAAGCCATGTGAACACCGTCTGAGAAAGACAAAGCCAAGTTCCCAAAAGACACAGGACATTATATATGTAAGTACATGCAAGCATTTTGGCAAAACCCAAGGGTTAAGCTTAAAGCAGTGACAGTGCGCACATTGGTTCAGATGTCATCTAAGAGCTCTCTACCTGGTTTTAAATCTTTTCTTCAGGTCTTGCAATGACTAACCACTTAGATCATTACAGAATTACAAAATAGTGCATTTTAATTATTAAATAATGCATTTCTAATTAGGGTAAGCCATTAAAGGAACAATTAGAGAACAGGACCTAATTCTCCCCTGTGTTTTTCCACTTTTGCAAGATTCTGCCATGAATAAAGTGACATAACAAGTGGTGAAGAGCATCCTACAGACAAGCTTCGCTGCAAATACACACGCATTAGCTAGTAAATGTATTAAAAGCATGATTATAGTAAAGAAAAGCATCTGTGCTCCACGGCCGAGATTCCTGAGATGAAGCAGCTTTCAGCAAACCGCCCAACACCACAACTCAGAACCATAATACAGGTTTCTCAAGTTTCCTGCTGATTTTTAAGATCAATCAACCCCACCTTTTGAGATAAGAGTCACAGACTTTAAAATATTCTGCCATGGTAAAAAATCTCACTGGCTTTGGCTTATCATACTTAACTTATCCATTTATCTTCAAACTACGGGGTGGCAAAATTCCTTGGTCGCAAGAGGTGTTGGACCTTCGCTTGCAGGGGCGAGGATTTTTAGGAAAAAATGGATCAATGTTCGTGTGTCTCATTAAATGCAGAGAACCTCAGCATGCTGGGGTGTGTGCTTTTGTGCTGTAACTTACACATACAGACATTTAAGCCTTGCACTGTGTTCAACTCAAGTAACACACACATTAAATCCATAAGCTATGGGGTGATCATGACCGTGTTCGTCCACGCAAAAACAAAGTGAAGAAATGCATCTTCCACGTGATAAATTTGTGTACAGCGTATTCATGCATACATGAAAGCAATCATATTTCATGGTTGCATGTGCACAGAAAACTGATACAAATGGACGTATATTTATATGCAAAGCTTTACAGCATACATTTCATATCTGCCAGAGATCAGAGATCCAGCAGTACCTTGGTTCAGAAAACAATATGGCCATTTGTTAGTGGTGTTCTCTGCAGGGCAAACAGTTCATTTGCACAGAAATCACAATTCATCTTCATTTCAGGAGCCCAGCTAAGGACAGCCTCACGCACACGCGCAAGCTCCTGATGAAATCCAGGCAGATACCACAGTGATTCCCACCCATGTCCACCAGCAGCTGAGCTCTGGGTCATCCCCCTTTTATGGGGAATTTAACTTGCACTGAATGAAGACAGCTTAAAAAAAAACTGAGCACAATAAAAGCTATGGAGGAAATAGCCAAATCAGAACCCGAGTGGAAATGCAAGGATTTGTGAGCATGATAAAGCTTGAACAAAAAGCATTGCAAATCTACTATTAGGCTGTAAAACCACTTCAGGAAAGTTCTAGAACATGGCTTGCCTCCAGCAGCTGGTTTGAGGGGTGTAAAAAGGTACTGGAACAGTTAAACACACCGATCAACAGGCCAACTTTATACTGTCATTTAAATACATCAGCTGTAGCGTCAGCATTTTTTTCCTCAAAGAAAAGTACAGAAGGCATTTTGCCCCCTCAGGAGCAGCAGCCAATTGCATTTGGATTGCAGTCTCCACATGGAACTAACAGGAGCCACGTCCAAGTGTTTTGTTATCTTGCTTTCAAACACAGTATTACATAGGAGAGAGAGAAAGATTTAACTGGCTGAAAACCTTTTGAAAGGTTGTATGCCCTTTAGCTTGGTTTATTTTATGCCTACCTTTTAATACAGCATAATAAATTCCCTGATATAAAATTACAATCTCATAAATATCAAACAGATGGCTGCAGGCTCCTCTTAAGACCGTGCTTTGGAGCAGCACCTAGACTACAATATCTGACGCTAAAGCTGAAAAGATAATGGAGCTTGTTTCACCTGCGGTTCAATAAATCCACTTTGCACTTCTAAAAATGACTATGTTGTGGTGTGAAGGGGGGGGCAGCAAAAATTGCCCTTTATTTCCAGGTGGAATACAAACTGAAAAGAGAAGCGAGCACGCCCACAGCCCCATCAGCGTTGCTTCCCAGCGACGTCCCTGAGTACACAGGTCACCGGGACCAGCTTCTCCCACAGGCAGAGGGAGGACGCAGAGGTCACTCGGGCAGCCGCTCCCCGCTTTCACGGCCATACTTGGACTCGCAGCTCTCATGCAAGGGTTGCAACTGGCAATCTCAGCTTTCCTTGGAAAACTTGCTACCCGAAAGCAAGTTTCTCCTCTATACGATTTCAGTGAAAAGTCTTGAAAACCAGCACCTTTGTAGCAAAGGAACAAGAATCACAGGTGCATTCTCCAAAGCATAAGGTAGCGTCTCCTGTGTGGAGCAACGTGAGCGCATTACACTTTTCTCAGAGCGGGCACCATTTGTGTAAACACGTTTTCACAGCTTTGAGAGGACCAAAGCCTGTCCTGACCTTGTTCTCGCTCACCTCTGAGACGTTTCACTCAAAAGCGACCTCCACACAGTGTCCGGCATCAATGCGCACACCCCCCGACTTGTGCTCAGAACCGGGGGGCAGCTGCGACCGCATCAGCACAGCACCGCATCAGCGCAGCATTGAGCCCAGCGCAACACGCAGTGCTCTCGACACGATTTATTGCTTTATTTTGGTGCCAGCAAGAAACTGCATGGCTTTGGCTTTGCTCGTACCGGGCCAGTTCAGAGCGCAGGCACGCAGAATTCGTGCCCACCTCCGAACGACGGTACAGACATAGCCTTATCAGAGCAGCCGTCTCTCCACATCCAAACGTGCCGCATTTCAAGTTGAACGACAGAGACACCTAATTTTGCATAAGCTGCAATTAGCAGTTTCACAAAGATGGCTTGCAGCAGAAGCAAATTGGGGTAGCATTGGCCATTGAGGGAAGAAAACAGTGTGGGGAATGTTCTGTTAAATGGAGCAAGACAGATTGCTCTAGCAACACCTAGAAAGAAAAAAAAAAAAAAAAACACACACATTTGAACAAGTGCACAGCAGTCACTCTTGTCTTGGAAAAATGCAGGTAACCAAGTTATTTAATTCTGCAATGGGGAGAAAAGCTCAAACAGCAAACTACATAGTTTGCTGCAAACAAACACAGGAGTCCAAGTCTCAGCTGGAAAGTTTGAGAATTTCACTAAAACACACTAATTTCAGCTGTTTACCTCTTCATCAAGATGCACACAGAGAACCAGACGTCCCATCAGACAGCAAATATGTATGTCTAAAAAGAAGTTAAAATTGACAATAAAAAGCTACATCTATCTCTGCTGGATCTTAGAAACACACCAATAGAAGGATTAGATTTCCTATCACAGATGCCAACAAGTAGACAAACAAGGACTTTTTTTTCACCCCACAAGACATCCGTTATCCTAATCTAAGCAAACACCAGACTTACAAGTACAGCTGGGAGAGAGGCAAAACAAACCAAAATTTTACTATGACATATAAAACCATCATTTAGACAATCAACCAGTATGGCTGAGATCAAACAATGACAGCTGGAAGTCAAAAAGTAAAGCTGCTAGCCCTGCAACAGTGATGCAATTACGTACTGCAGAGTGCAGCAGGTCAGAAAAATGTTTCTTCACCTCCCCAGAGAAAAATCTGTACTTTTTGGCCCAAGACCAAGATATTTATTACAGGAAAAAAAAAAAAAAAAAAAAAAAAAAAAAAGATGAACTGTTTAGATTCCAAACTGCTGCTCCGCGGGACTCAGCCACTCACTCAGCATTCAAACTTTTCTCTCTGCGTTGGGCTCCCTGTTCATACCCCTTTTGTAAAGCAGGGCAGCTATTTTGGCAACCAGGAGCAGCAAATCCCAACAGCCGGGCAGCTATAATACATCGTAAGAAAAGGTGTCCAGCTGATGTCACGCCCTGCAGCTGACCTGCTCTCTTATAATGAGCCAGAACACACTGCAGAACCTGGATACTCGGGGCTTAGAGCGAGCATCGCAGGCCCGACGGCGTTACGCTTGTTGCCCCAAATAATCCTCTTCTGTGAAAATGAGTCGTTTTCCATGGCAAAGCTTCCATGAAATTGCAAAAACAACTTTCTATTGAAAGACGCTTGTGATGAGAAGCTCTCTGGAGGAGATCAAAAGACACAGGTACAATAGAGTAAATAACTAATATTTGTCTGAAATACCCAAGACAAAGCAGGCAGAAGTTGAAACAGGAAGATAGACCAAAATGGGGTACTCTCAGAGGAACCGTACTCCCATATTCCTCATACGGGAAAAGCAGGGCCCATATTTCCCTGCTTGAAAAGAGTTTAACACAGGTGTTTGGCTCCAAAACAAATAATTGGTGGATGCTCCCACCAGGTGCCAAGGCAAGATCCCACTGATCAGCTGTCCCTGAGGGGGCTGCAGCTCCCAGCCCCACAGAAATCTAGCAAGAGCTACTCAAGCCAAGGGTCTCACTCCACTGCAAGCTGAGGGAACAGACATCATGGCATCACCTGGAGCAAATCATTACTGTGATCCCAAAGTGGTGTGAAGCACTAGGACCTATGTCCTGACCCCCACACTACCCCCAGTCCTTGGTTCCCTGGGAATGGCTTTTACCACCATGAGAAGAGCACCTTCTTCCGACTTTGACTGTAGGGCATGCCATCTACTCCAACAGCCTGAAACAAAGGTATTTGGATTTCCCTGCTCTACTCCATAGTTTTGGTGGAAAAATAAATCCAGTTAGGAAGTTTCCCATATGGTCACTCTCCTGTGCCAGCACACATGGACTAGCGCACCCAGCACATCCTATTCTCTCCTGACAGCATGGTGCAATTGCACCATCTGGTAACCCATTCAATAGTGGCTCATGGGGACTTTCTTCCAGGCGCTGTTGCTGTCACCATGGGGTCAGAAGAGAGCTGAGCACAGGAAGCATCTGTCCAGAGGCTCTGAACTCCAGGAAAAATAAGTCACTTTAAACACGTGATCACCAATTCTGTTATTTCCCTTACACATTCCAGACCAGAAATACCAAGTCCAGCTTGAGGGATGACCGACAGCTCACTTCTGCAGCTGAAGGCTCCACATTTTGAACACAGAAAGACGGGCTCCTATCCAGGCTCCAAAAAATAGTAGTCCCAGGTATCTCTAATGAGGCTTTCAAAAATCCCTGGATGCTTCTGATTTCAATCTGTGCCCACTGCCATCCCCTCTGTATAAGCAGGGAGCCAAGAGCAGCCCTTTTCTCCCAGGGGTGTTGTAAAGATAAATTAATGTTTGTGAAGCACTTGGGTTCTATAGTGATGAGCACTCAGATACTACCGTGATAAAAAAAGACTATGAGGAAATCAATAATCCCGTCTTCAGAGCAGGACTTAAACAGTGTGTTGTCAATAAGGCCTAGAGGCACGCATTGAACAAACACAGGAAAACAAAGTGTAATCTGGCTGCTCATTAAGTGAGCACCGTCCTTCGAGCACCTGAGAGAGGGAGGATGCCGACAGGAAACAACGTGGTCTGTGAACACATAAGGAAAGGTGCTCACCAAGCTAATTCTGCACTTCTGAACAGTGCAACACTTGGGTTTGCAACGGTTCCTTATGTTTTCATCCTCCCCTTTGTCCCAGCTTCCTCCATTACTCAGGGAGACCTTAATTAACCATCACGGCAGGTAGTGGATAGTGATTATCCTTACTTTCAGATGAGCAAGTACAGAGGAGCCCAGCAACATGCTTAACATGGGTTAACCTCAGAGGACAGTAAGGGGAGAATTTGGATGACTTCAGCCTTAAACTTTCGCTGCAGAACAGCTCACCCCCTAGCCAGGTCCCTGACTAGAAGACAATGCTTGCACACAGAAAAGCTGTAACAATTCAATTATGCTTTCTGCACCCTGATTTAGGCAAAAAGGGGGAAACGCCGAAACATTCATACTGACATATTCTTAGTAATAGTCGTAAGAGGATGAACAGCTGAGCAATGAAAATTATTTTCTTGCTGTGAAAAACCATCCTCACATTTTTAAGTGGCATTTCCAGGCACAACCAAGCCCATAGGTCCAAATCCCGATTCCAATAGACGCAGAATTTAGTGCTGTGACTCTTGCCTGAGCTGAATGGGCAAACCTGAAACGTCTCAGTCCCCAGGAAGAAATGCCCAGGTCTTGCTGGGCTGACATTGCTTCAGTCACAACTATTTTCTAATATCACGAATAAAATTAGGGAAAAAAAAACAAACAAAAAAAAAAAACGGGAAAGGATGCTTCCCTTGACCCTAGGGTTAAGGAGCAAATGCTATCAATAGGGCTAAAGCAGACCCAGTCTGTGTGTGCTACGAGATAGCTATTCACCAAGGAGAACAGCAAATTAGAAGGAAAGTGCCAAGAACAGCCACCGTGCCTTGGATTAATGACAAGAAACAACATCTTTATGTAATAAGATCCAGTGCGTCTAGCACTGTAAACTGCAAGGAAAAATTGAAACATGTACAAAAAAGCTGAAACATTTCCAATTTTGCTCTCATTTTTTCAAGCCTTGAGCACACTGGGACACCTCTTCCTGCCAAGGCAAAGAATAGAGAGGATCTGGGGAGCGAAGGCAGAGAAAAGGCAGCGGCAGGAAGAGCTCGGGAGTCAAAGAGAGTTCCTCGCGTCCCTACGCCTGAGAAGGAGCTGCATGTTCACACACGCACGTTGCTCCACTGACAGCCCCGTCACCTACTGGGAACCAGCACCGGGGAACAAAGCACCCGACTGCCAGCACTCAAAACACCAGTCTCATCCCTGATGAGAGCACTGTAAGAGGACAGGGTGCCATTACCAATGTGCTCGGAGAGCTGGTGCAATATGGCTATTAGCAGTCCGTAAGAGCTGAGCTGCCTGCTGTGAAGCAGGAGGAGGGCAACCAAACGGTACATGTTCAGCACGGGTAATGGCAGATACCTCCCACACGCACACCCCGATTCAGATTCCCCTCATGTCACTTCAGCCAGCAGGCAGGGAGCCCATGGGAAGACAGGGATGCAGTTTAAGCTAGTAAATCAGGCTCCCTTTCTAGTCATTGATGGGGGACAGGAACCTCCACAGGCCATCCAGCCCACCTGCCTTGGACATCAGCAACTAGACAGCTTGCTTAGAGAGGAGACTTGTCTTACAGAGAGCTCCCTTCCACATCTCTTCCCCCCCCCCCATGACAAGCCTGTCTGAATTTGAGAAATCAATTCTCAGCCAGATAAACCCCCTCCCAGGGAAGCAGGGTCCCTCTGAAGTGACTTAGGTCTAGCAGCACAGTGCTCACCTGAGCTCGAGCCACTGCAATGCCAAGGTGTCGAGGACACCCACACTATTGAGCCTGCTGTTGCTCCACAATGAGGTTTCAGCTGACCACAACTCCTTTTCTATACAAGCAGGTCTTGTCAGCAGTTCTCCTGGTTGTGCCCATGAAGAGGAGGTCCCCACAGCTCTGCACAGGCTGCAGGCATCTGGGGTGTTCTGACTGCTCTCTGCCTCTCAGGTGAGGCTGGCTGCTCAGACAGGCCAACGCTGCTGAAGGTGGATGGAAAACCATCCTGCAGAGCAGCACCATCAGTTGCCCTCCTGACAGCTTCATGTTCTTCTGGCCAATTCCCTGTGACTCCACTTTGGAAGTCTGGGTCTGCCCCCATGCCCCTGGCCAGCTTTAACCTCTGCTTATTGCAGGCTGCCATAACTTCTGCTCTCCTCGTCAAGCACTGTCTCTGTTTGACACACTGTGTTTCCCTGTCCCTTGGCTGCCACTCATGCTGTCCTTGTGCACCGGGACCTGGAGGAAAGGAGATGCCTGGGGAGAGCCAGTGCAGGAGCAAGAGGCTTCTCACTGCTACACCTCTGGGCATCACCTGCCACGTCGTGGGCAGCTGCTGGCCCCCATAAATTCCCTCCTTGCGTGAACGTAGAGCGAAGGCTGTCATGGCTGGTTTGTCTATGCTGTTGTCAGAGCTGACTTGTTACATAGAGAGCTTGGAGGGGTCAGTTCTCAACCCAGTGGACACCAGATCTCCAGTTCTCCAGGGCACCACAGCCACACTCTGTACACATTCCATCCCTTTCCCACATCCACCACACCATGTTTCCTCACCACTGCTCCAAGGGAAAGCAGAAACGTCAACTGAAGTTGCAACACATCAGTGAGGGGTGGGGAAAAAAAAATACACAACAGGTAAAGGAGTCACTGAGAACAGTAAGAGACAGAGGAGAGAGCACCCTGGGGAGGCAAAGTGAAGAGATTAGAGAGATAGAAACAGACATAGTTAATAAGGTAAGAGCTATCAAGGTGATAAAACATTAGATAAGGACCAAGGTGCCTACAAAAAACAGATGGAGAGAGTGATCTGGGGACAGGGTAAATATGTTTATATACTACTACAAGAGAGAGACTTCAAGGCAATGTTACATGTATGCCTGAGATCTATACCTACAAGCCTCCCTCTCTGAGAAACATGATATTCATCCTTCCTCCTCTTCTAATCAGGGCTCTTTTACACTGTCTTATCTTGCCTTCTGCCCAGGTGGGGATAACTCACACCAGAGAGCTCAGGCAGATGTTGCTTAAAAAAAATAAAAAAAAAAAAAAATAAAATCAATGATGTCCCTACTACACTGCCCATCAGGCTGCGCCACCCACTGGCAAGTGAACCATCTTCCAAAACCCCCTCTGGGTTCCTACCATCCTCTGCCCTACTGAACAGTCATTTTCAGCATCTAAAATTTAGCCCAGCATCAGAGAGAATAATTTTTACAAGTTGTCATTTTCTTTAAGCAGCCTTTTAGACAAATTAGACACTTTATCCAATTTGAATAAATCTCTCCCTTCAACATCTGCCCTGCCCCCCACCATAAATTCCCTCCAAAGATTGTTAACATCAGTTGTATCCGTATGTTTTTGCATTTTCCCTTTCTACCTATTTAGGCACAGAGGCTGCTTCTATTAAGCAAGCGGACCAGGTTCACTGATGGTCCAACTCCTCCAAAGCCTTGGTCATCTTCGTCTCCATTAGCATTAGGCTGTGTTACTGTCATTATAACACCTGTAAGCAAGCACAAGCCCCCGGGGGTTGAAAGCAGACTTTACCCAGGCAAACAGAAAGCAGCATTTTCTCATCCCTTTCATTAAGAAGTTATTACATAACCACTCCTGCACAACCCTCAGTCCTTTACAAGGTTGTTTCTTGGATGCTCATCGAAGCCTGTGTTCATTCACCCCTACCCTTCCCTTCCAGGTCACCATCCTTCAGACTACTTCATTCTTGCAGCATCTCATTAAGTGTAGTCCTGGAAATTAAGCACAGCTCTAGAAAAATTGATTAGTAGATCTTAAAACCACAAACTGCGCTGAGTCTCAAGCAAAGGGCATGAGAACAGTACCCAAAGCTAACCCCATTATAAAACAAAGAGACCGTGGGTTGCGAGGGTAGGAGGAGTTGTTTGCAGAAAATAACACTTAACTAGTTCCGAGTACGATTTGACAAGAAAAACCAGAAGAACTAAGAAGAGTTTCTGTCACATAAACACCCAGCAGAAACAAAACCAGTTTCCTTTGAATCACCTGCATCTCTTGCTGACAAATACTGGTGTTATGACTAAATCAGAACTTCCCAGCCTGCGGGAGCTTGAGCTGTTGTGAGAGTACAGAAAACACTGCAGATCCGGTGTAAAGCCACAAACAGGATGTGCAAGACTAATGCAACAGGTCTGGGCCTTTGTGCAATGAAAGACAAACTCCTGTCCAGCCACTTCTGTGCTTTCCTACAGCAGCCTCAGGCTGCTGAATTGCCTGTGCGCTCGATTGCTGTGATACAGGTTTGTCCTCAAATGAACTTCAAGATATGGCTGAGCCTCCAACTAGTCAGTAAGTTGGTCAAGATCTTTCTTGGTAACCAGGGACTGTATGACAGCCTAGAAGGAAAAGGTCACTGTAATTAAATTTTTTAGTCTAAAGGCTCGTATGCGCTCAAGGAGAAGAGAGGGAAGATGAACATAAAGCAAACCATGAAGTAGAATCCGGTGTGGCCAGATTAGGCAGAGTCAGGCTGACCTGTCCAACTGAGAGGTGATCTCCCCCTTGCAAGCAGCTCATCTCCCTGTTGCATCTGTTTATCCAGCAAAGGAAAGTCAGAGTCCATATCTACCTGTCTCCTCTGGGAGGTCTCTTACTCCTGGATCTGTTTTCAGCAGGAGGGATGGAGGATGGGGACACCACAGAGCCTGGGCAGGAACACTTACCCAGCGTGTTCACACTCCTTCAGCCCTCTAGTCAGCAGGTAAACATGGGGTGGGCACCACCGGGTGCTGCGATGGTAGTCTCCAACCCCACTCCACAGCTATTGATCACGAGCAAGAAATCCCCACCAAGAGGTGCTGAGCAGCCTAGAGCAGCTCCTGTTCCCTCCAGAGCTGGAGGTCTGGCATCCCCCTGACTGAGAACACCCATCAAAAGGGCAAGTAACTTGAAGGCAAAGGAGTGGAAAAATGATAATAAGAATTAAGCAGAAAGGATGTTTACTAAAGCAAGTGACCTGAAGTGTTTACAGACTCTCAGAAAGTCAAGGAGCAGTCAGAAGAATATAACAAACACAAATAAATGAGCATCTCGAGTTGTACCAAATGTCTGTCCAGCCTGGACTGCAGCACAGCTGCCCAGGGAAGTGTGTAAAAATGGGATGAGCAGACACAATACTTCCCTTAGGCACTCTTCCAGCTGCCAACCGCTCTCAGCTCGTGGGCTTCCTGAGCCAAATCAGGTTTCTGTATTTTTCACTCCCTCTTCGTGGATTCCTCCTAATGAGGGAGGAATGGGAACAGCCAAAGAGAATAACAACAATCGAGGAAAGCTAAGGTAATACTTGATATTAATCCTGATATAGGATAATAGAGAGACAGCATCAACATGTAGCCTTCCCATACATAATCTGAGATGTGAACTGCCATACTGCTCTTACTAACGCAGATGCATGTCTCATCTTTGGAAGAAATTGGATGATAGGCTGCTGTCTTGTACTGCAGATGTTTTATCAATATCCTTAACCAGGCATTTCAGTACCTGAGATCTTATTACAAAAACAATGCGGGGGGAGGGAGGACGGGACACAAGATTTTTCTGAACATTTTCTGGCTGTGATTACCAAAGGGTGGAAAAAAACAGCTCCAGCTTATTGGAAGCCA
Source organism: Vanellus vanellus (assembly GCF_965231255.1). Lineage (NCBI taxonomy): Eukaryota > Metazoa > Chordata > Aves > Charadriiformes > Charadriidae > Vanellus > Vanellus vanellus. Next base: position 57,499,477 of record NC_138905.1, read on the forward strand.
TCAATCCTCAGAAAGGATGCTAGTTCATTATGAAAGCCTGTTATTTTGTCATCTGAGATAACATTTACTTTTTGTTCACTCCTTCACTTTTATTAACTCATGCTGGTATAGTCCTGTAGCACTTTTTGCCTTAAATACAGTAATATTTGTCTACTGAACTGTGTCTTGTGATGTCTTCTGATGCCAGACAGACAGAGAGCAATCAAGAAAAGCCGGAGACCAACAACCCAGGCTCACTTGCTTTGTGAACCACGTCAAGTGTACTTCATATCCTTCCTTCCTTCCCACCTCCCCCTCCAAAAAAAGAAACCCCAACATGCACTTGCTGACCTGTCACTTACAGATCTCAGCTGAATCAACAAGAAGAACAGACAATTCCACCCTCTCAGAAAAGATCAAGCGCGGTTCGCAGGGAAGGGGAGGCAGCGATCGGCCGGCAGGACACACCATGCACAGGAAGATCACAAAAGCAAGATGCAGCACCCGTCACCTCTAAATGAGGTCTCCAGAGCTGAAAGGTTCGGAATTAAGTCTGGATTGTTTTCTACATTTAAAAACAGTAACTGCTACAGGCATTGAGGGTTTTTTTTGTGTGTTTTAACTTTTTTCAACCTAACCAAAGTCTGATCTAAACTGCTAAGAGAATTTAACACTGGATTTGGGGGGAGAGCGCAGTCATTTATTGTATTTGTTAACTCAGTGGGCATGGTTTTCCCCCCTTTCTAGATTTAGCTCTTAAACTAGGTCATGGTGATTACACACATCCAGTCTGAAGGCAACGCCTCTCTGCCGCTTGCATGGAGGGAAGGAAAGAGGGAGAAGCAAAGGGTGATGGTATCGCACATGAGTGCGGTATTTGCATCTACGCAGAGCGCAGTACACACTGGTTCAAAACCTTATGAGCAGAGAAAATTGGGCTTTCTGGTTTGTCCTGGGCTCTGCCATTGTTTGGATCCCCAGGCACTTGGTGACATCCATTACTTCAAGAGCTTTGCCTCTGCCAGCCAAAGTGGGATAAAGTCCGAAAAATCCTTGTGGATATTCTTACAATCAGATTCTGCTCCTGCATCACCTCAACTGAGCTGAAGGCTTCACTCTACTAGGCATGGTTGAAGTCATCCCACTGCCAAGAACAGATAGTCAAAGGGACCAGGCATCATGTGAGGGGAAGGAAAGGGCTTGAGAAGGTGACATCCCATCTGGTGTCCCCAGCTGCAGCAAAGAGGGGGTGAGGGAGGAAGCATATTTGTGCCCAGAGGGGACAGAACTATATCCTACCCCAGTAGTAGGAAGAGGGGAGCAACACCCAGATAGCCTGAAGTTAGTTACTGTCTGATGAATGCTGTCGATTTTGGGAACTGGGAAAATTGAAAGAAAGTGAGGAAGAGTAAAACAAAAGCAAACTAAAGCCTCACAGGATGAAGAAACCTAACCTCGTGTCCAGCATAATTAGACAGCATGTCATCTCTACAGAAGAGAAAGTAAGAGGTAAGAGATGTAAAGAAGAGAGCTGCACGTTGTCAGAATATTTTTTTCTTTACCTTCTCATTAATCGATCAAATTTTTCTTGTCTTCCCCCCACCCAGCATCTCACCACCACTGCGAAGCTAGTTTGATGGAGCATCTTAAATATATTATGCAGCCTTCAGACTTACAATCCTTCTCGTCCCATCTGCTTCAGCCTGGCCCTGGCGAAATCTCAGCAGGCCCATGGCCCTTGGCAGACTGCCTCAGCAAGGGCTACTTTGACCCTCCTTCCTCTCAATCCACCTCTCTATCTTCTCCCCTCCTGCCCTATTAAGCCTTCCATTTTTCCTTCTCTTCACTCTGCCTCCAGAGAAATCAAGTCCCAAACTGAGTATCTTTATCCCCATTTCCATGCTTCTTCCTCGCTATTCCCTTTTATTCAGCCTTCAGATTCTTCATTTCCTCTTCTATTCATTTTCTGTTTTATTTTCATCCTTAATGAGACATTGCCTGAGGTCAGGATTAATAACCCACATTTGAGACACCCATTAATCCATCAGTAATCAAGTACGGCCACAAGGAGCCCGGCAGCCTGCTCTGCAGGAGGGAGACCCGTTGGCAGAGCTGCATGGGGGCCTGGGGACCCTGCAGAGCTCGGGGGGGGGGGGGGGGGGGGGGGGGGACACGGGACAGACACACGCTGAACAAAGGGGAGGGCAGTCTGGGGCAAGGCTCTCCAAGAAGGGCTCCACTAGGGCAAGTCACCTGTAGCAAGACTTGAGCCCTGGTTTTCCCAGGTGAGGGGCGTTTGCACCAAGCCCTGCAAGCACAAAAGGAAAAGGTTTCTTTTCACTGAAAGAGGCTCTGGCTAAAACAGGAGTACTTCTGGCTGTCATGGAAAGGGGACATGGCATGAGGCAGAGAACCTCTCCATGGAGAAGCAACAGCTTATTAAAGCAAGGAGACAGCATGCTGCACTTTGAGAAACAAGGTCATTTCTTCACCACTCTGGAGCTGCTCCCTCCTGGAGGAGGGGTTTGGATCACTCAGGAGCCCCTGTGGCAGCTCCATCCCACTGATGGGACCCCACCCCACCTGAACTGCTCACGAACCACAGGATGGTCACCCCCAGGTAGACAAACAGAAACAGCTTCTCTGTCTCACTTTATCTTCACTGCCCCCTTCACTCCTTCCTTAGAGATTATTCCTCTACTAGATGCGGAGGGAAGAGTGGCCCAACTGTCCCCCCATCAAACAAGGGGAGCAAACAAAGGAAGTGATTTTGCAAATGGAGATGGAGGACAATTGTAGGCACAGATGAGTAAGGGGTATTCTTGCTGTGCAGGGACTCCTGTACCACAGCAGTTGTCGGAGATAAAAAGACCGCAGCAGGGAAAGACACTGGGCCACAACCAGAGGACAGGGATGAACAAGATGCCGAGGGGCAAGAGGTAAGGAGACAAGATGTTACGCGCAAGGTGAGGGGCAAGATGTTGAGGGCAAGAGGCGAGATCCGACGGGGCTGGTCCCCAGGGCCCTGCAACAGGGCAAAGTGTGGCTCACCCAGCTGAGGGGCTGAGGCAGGGCCAGTAAAGGCACCAGCAGGTAGGAGGTCTAGAGATGGATGGGTCACAAGGCAGCAGGAGGTAGACGATGGTGAGAAGAGTTTATAGAAGAGTTACAGAACTAAACAAGATGAACGGGGTTAATTTTTCACCTTGTGTCCTTTCCTTGCTCCTAATCTCTCTAGGTCATGGGCCTATAACAACTTGTAGTCAAGGATCTTTTGACATTTCCATTACAGGAGCATTAGCTTCCTCTCCAGTCATTATTGAGTATGTTAAGTAACATCAGACCTCCACCAACCCAGTTCTGCTCCCGTTTACCTTAGTGGGAGTATTGCCGTTAGTTCTGCTGCCTCCAGTCCTGCACCCACACTCCTGGCTTCCCAGAAAGGTCCCTTCTCCCTCCCTGCTTTTTTGTTTGTGCAGAAGCCGTGGCAGGTGCTCTCCCAGGCTCCTATGACATGGGAAAGCAACATATTTGCCTTGGGTGGCAGGTACCAGGGAGGCTGTTCTACCCAACCCATGTGGGGGAGTAAGTTGTAGAGATGCCCAGGCGGTGGAGGGTGCAGGGGCCAAGGAGAGCACGCTACAGCAGGAGATGGAGTGCCTTTGCTCTGCATTGTTTGTAATCTCCTCGCCATTCTTCTTTGCCTGAATGGGATTAGAGAAGCAACAAGGGAGCTTCACTGCCAGGCACACTCCATGGCAACACATCAGCTTTAAAGACACACTAGCTCCTAGGAGCACTAATGCACTGGCTCATCTTATTCCCCAGGTCCTCTTTCCCACACCTTCTCCATGCTCCAGCCTGCCCAGCCATCCCAGGAGGTCCTGCTTAGCAGTTCTCCCTCAGATGCACAGATACTTCACTGGTACTGTGTGTATCTGAACTGGGAACCCCCACAATGCTTGGGGGTTCAGTCACCTCTTCTCTTGGACCTTCCCCCTCTTTCCCTCCAGCAACACCCGCCACATGAGCATCCCCAGAGCGACATCCCACCAATTCACAGGCAGCAGCTAAGCACAGGCTCCTCCGGGAGCTCAGCTCCCCACCTGCAGTCAGAGGAGAAGGCAAAAGATGTTCTGCTTTGTCTCTTCTTCCCACCGGGCCTTCATGAAAGCAGAGAAATGACAACTCAACAGCTGCCTCCCTGTCTGGGGGACAGGGTGGGAGGTACGAGCATTTTGGGGAAAGGAGAATAAATCCGAACAAAGCACAAACCATGTGAAGCTGAAATTTGAACCCAACTTGCCAGCTCAGATTTCATTTTGTTTCAGTAAGTGCCTGGTTCAAACAGAAGCATGAAAACAACACAGACACAGAGGCTGTCCTTTATGGTATATTCAGCCTGGCCAAAACAAGAAAGGTCCAAACTCTTGCAAGAAAGTTTGTTCCCTTTTCCAAGATCTATGCCCCAGTTTGAGAAACCCAAGAGGCCCTGAACCAGGGCTAACAAGCAGAGCTTTCTGGAAGTCAGTGGAGTGGTGCCAATTTATTAGCCACAGCAGATAAGGCTCAAACACATGAGTACTTACCTGCCCTGAGCCCAGCATCTTTGGAGGCTCAGCCCATCTCTGCCAAAGGAGCGCCTTCCCATCACCAGCCCACAGACAGTTTCCTGGGTATGAACTCCAGTCCCTGTCCCACATCTCACTTTTCAACCAAATCACCGCTCACACCCCTCACTGGCTGCCTGGATATGCCACACCACAGGGCGGTGCTCAGGAAGGGCTGGGAGGGCTCCTCCTCTCCCACCATCAACACACAGTTCCTTGCACTGGTGGTTTACACCGGGATCCCAACACACCCGAGCCACATTTGGGAGCCAGCTGATTTTAACTGCCTGAGGTACTTCAGTCACTACCCTCCCCATCAGTGGCCTCCAGCTGGCCCAAAATACAGCAGTCCACTAAATTTCCTCCATGACCTATTCTCTCATAGCTCCACAGTCTTCCCCCTACATCTTGAACAGTAATACCAAGTTTAAATCCTCACCTTCCAGTCAAAAGCTTTTATGTCCCTTCAGTATTTTAAACAGCAGTGAAAGGGACTCCCTCTTCCCTGTATCCCTCCGACATCACCTAGCCAGATGCACAGGGGAAGGTACAGCAAGTCTCTCCTAGGGATAACATCAGAGGAGCTCGCCAGTAGGTCAAATATTTACCTAAGCTCCATCAATGCAAATGTCTTCTAATCCTCCTGTATCTTTCAGGGACAGCAAGAGAATGGTGAGTACACCTCTGATTTATACAGATGCATGTAAATTAGAGTAATAAAGAACTCAGATGATTTATTATGTAGTAATTGTATCACTATTCGTCAAATATATTTATTGTGTATGTATCATCAATATAAAGGGTTAATAATATAAAAGCAATACATACATTGCAGTAGCAGTTCCTATACTTTCTTCTGTCCAATTCTCAGTGCATTTTGATGGTCTGGCTGCCGCTTGCACACATGTTTTTGCCGAGAGCCACGCTGGCTCCATGAGAGTTATGTCCCAGACCGCATCTCACTGTGCACATGTTGAGACGGGGAGGGGGGGGAAGATTGAGACATAACAATCTTGTGACAGTTCATTTGAGGCCTCCCTGCAGTTTCCAAACACAAGCACGTAGCTAAGCGCCTGAAGGCACCAAGCATAAGCAGCACAGTTGGTGGGGAAGGGGTGCAGAGATAAGCCTATAAATACAAAGCTCCACTGCTGTTTGGGGGAAGCGGCAGGGTCTCAGAAGAAGTGATTCAGTGGGATGAAATAATCCCAGGTGTAACTATTAAGTCCAGAAAGTAAAGACTTTGCATCAGATTCTCTATTGGGAATTTCTCTTTGTGTTGCTGAAAAGCTGCCTGAGACCCATGAAAACGTTAATCATCAGAAAAGAATAATCCTGTGTCCAGTGGGGTGAGGTGTCACAGCAATGGATGAGGAAATCCTTCACACGCGCAAACAAGAATGGGAAATGCCATAGGTACAAGACAAAGTCTCAAGTGCGTGACACTAATCTGCTTAATCGCACTCAAGAAGTACCCACAGAAGTCAAGTGGCCAGGGAAGGAAATAATCGCTTTTGTGCTCTCCTGCTAGAGCTGTCTAACCTGACACTTTTGCTTCCACTAGTGGGACCACAGACATCCTCTGTCCTGTGGGGAACATCCCCGATCATTCAGCCACCCATCCCCTCGCCTCGTCACAGCAGCTCGCATCTCTGATTCAAGTGATACACAGCACCTTCCTGCTTTCCCCCCTGCAATGCCCTCGGTGATGGCTTCCCCCAGGGCTATGCTCTTCCGTCCCTCAGAAACTCTGCCCAGAAATGCCTTGACAGCAGCACGCCCGTGCCCACACATACCAGCAGCGAGGACACGCTGTCTGCTACCACAGCCAAATAAGCCTTGGGGACTTTTATTGCCCAGAAACTTAGGAACATATCTCCCAGGTTGAGTGCGAGAAGAGGGGTGGGCCAAGTGTCACAGGCAGTCTTTTGAAATGTAAAGCTGGAAGAAAGGCTCAGCTATCCCAACATGACAAAACAGGGACTGTCAGTGCATTTAACTACACTTCCCGAGACACCTGGTATTTATCTCCACTATGTTTGTCCCAGCAAAGGGGAGATGTTGGCATGGGCACTAGCTTCAGGGCCTTGCAGCAGGTCCTCTGCTCTACCTCCTTCCCCTGCCTCTCCCTGATGCCTCAGGGGAAAGGACAGAGGGGGTTTGCCCCAAGCACAGTGCTCAGCCTGTCTCCCTGTCTGTGGGGAATAGAAAAAAAGAGAAAATACAGGGATACAATTCACCATAGCACAAGGACAAGGGGACAGAAGGCCACATTCAAATAGGGTGGAGAGGAAGAGGAGTCAAAACAGAAACACTGACCAGGCCCCTGCAAACACAGGTATCGTTGGCCAATGGAGCAATGACAGATTCCTTTCTGTCCTGAAACTACAGCCACGCAGTCATGGCCTGACACAGTCAAAATGACTGCAGCCCTGGCATTTATGACTCCTTCTAGGAGTTAAATTCAGCAACACCCAACCCTGAAGTCCCAGCTTACTTCCCACCTGAGAAACATGGGTCACAAGTGTCAGGAATTCCCTGAAGGTTTGAGTAACCTTGAAGCTGCCACTGTCCTCCTCCTCATAGAGGAAGGTCCAAGTACACACTTAATGCTACTTCTCTTTCTCCAGAGCATGCAGAAGAGTCCCACGGAGCAGGATATCCTTAGAGCAGACCTCTCCAGTCTGTTCTCGCCCTCCTCGCAGCCCTCAGAGGATGTTCTTCCATGGGAAGTTCCCCTTCAACCAGGAAAGGGAGCGCATTTTGCCTTCTGCAGACTACCTATGATCTAGATTCATGTCTCACACTCAGCCAGAGAATCCCTGATGTGACAGCTCAGGGAAATCAAATGAAGTGCCAATCCTATTTCATTTTTCAGTAAAATAACCCCCATATGGGAGAAAACACAGTTTCCCCAGACATCTGCCACACATTCCAGAAAAATGCATTACAGGCATGCCACTAAGTGTGAAATAGATTTTTAAAAGTTAAAAAGCTATTGGATATTTAAAGGATGTGTGACATATCACAATATGCTGGAAATGCATTTTAAAGAAATAACAGCACCTCAAAGATACTGTGGAGGGATGCAATTAATTCTGTGCTTTGAAAAAAAAAGAACCCTGGGTTACGGAGAAAGGTTTTTTTAAAGTACCTACTTTAATCATTAATTATTGTATTGTAGGGGAAACTTGAGGCTTCAGCGAGAGCCAGACTACATGGTAGAAGGCTGTATGCAGCTTCACTGATAACACTAATTTTAATTAATCCTACCCCAAACTCTTCTCCTTCTCAACACCCAGTCTCATTTGCTTAGAGCTTTATCTGAGTGGCAGCTTGAGCTGAAACTTCCATAGCAGGTATGACTACAATTTTTTTTGGTGGAAAACTAAGTTGAATTTCAAGAGTTGCAAAAAAAAAAAAAAAAAAACCACACACACCACACAGTTGGTTTTGCTGTGCAGAGGCATTTGAGAGGGTTTTTTGACTAGCACTTGTGTCACTGGATGCTCTGAAACACTGCTCTCGCACTGGGCAGCAGGGTAGCCTCTGAGACCTCTTTTGCTGATCCTGTAACAACCCATCCAAACAGAAATAAATTTGCAGTTGCCATGGGCAAAAAAAACACCAATGCTTTGAATATACCCAGGAGAGACTGTTTTGATCTGACTCAATCCAAGAAATTAAGACAGAATTAAGGATGGATGTGGAACCTCAGTTTCTCCCTCTCCCCACTGCCTTTACAACACAATCTTTCACTTCATACTTATACTTTTTTACTTTTTTTTTTTCCCATAGGACTCCTACATCCACAAGATGAGATGGCATTCAGTGCAGACAGTGATGTGACACCTGTTTTTCCAATGGGTCTTCCAAAAGTTTGCTGACAGCAGGGAAACAGAAATGAGCAGAACTGCAGCATGCAGGCTCTGGGGCAGGGAGATCATTTCATCCCACCAATCCTGCGTGTGATGCTCCCATCCTACCCCTTCCCACTGCAGCCTGAGCCCTCCAGCCCTGCCAGCCCACCTCCACTCGGGTTCACTGTCCCGGCCTTTGCCTTCTCAGACAGCTTCTTCCCATCCACATCCTCACCTCCCCCACCCTGGTTACCTGCCCCTCCATTAGCCTTCCCCAGCACACCCAGTCTCCTCCCCAGATTGCTCGCTCATGCCATTGCTCCCCAGTGCCCTGCCACTGATGGGCAGGCATTTGGTGGATCAAACTTTCCACCTCCACTCCCTGCTGGCTGCCTGACCCTCTGAACTTATTTTGCTCCTGGCCTTCTCGGTCCACCAATTCCAGTATCCTTCCCAGGCTTTTTGCCTGGTCCCTATCTCCCAGACCTCGAATTAAAATTTCATTAAGGGATAAAAAGAGTGTTACAATGGGAAAAGTTCACCAGCCAAAACCCATGTTACCACCTCATGTAACAATGAAAACCAAGTCTTCCATTTCTTTGGTTCTGTTTGTGTGCATGGCCCTCGTATGAACTGTGTGACTTCAGAGATCCTGCTGGGCAGGAGATGAAGGAAAAATGTTACTCGGCGCCCAGCAAGGAAGAAACCATGTATTATCAGGAGGTCACCCACGTAGGGAAAGACAACAGGGTCAACCTATAAGAAACAAAAACTAGCTGCAACTCCGTTAACCATGGGACAAACAAATTGCTACAAGGAAACAGCCAGAAGACTGCTGCCTCCAAAGGGTTTTCCTGTATAAAACAAAAGGGCTACCATCTAGGGCCCCCTCCAGTCACTAAAATATCATTTTCAAAGAAGGCTCCAGATAGGAAGACAAGAGCAGTTGCCAGCACAGGGGCTCCTAAACACTGGGCCAACAAGTATGGAGAAAAGAGCAGCAAATTCCGAAGCAGGGAAGGATCCTGTTCCATCAAGGAAATGAATCAGAAGGGAGCCACAGGGAAAGAAAAAAGCAAGCAAAAAAATTGCCTTGAGGAAAAAAATAACATCCTTCATTAAGAAATATCACAGTTGGCCAGTGGCACTGAACATCAGGCAGTACCACAAAGGCAATATATTATTACTGTTGCACTTCTATGAGCATGTCTTTTTTAATATAATTCACTTATGACACAAATACTTTCAAGGCCTGGCCTGAACCTCACACATGGGCAAAGCAGAGCCTGCCAGATTCACCCATAAAAACACAAGACTTGCTCAAAGCAAAAATTACATCACAAGTTGGTAAATATGTGAACAAAAACAGCGACATAAAAATTGTAATGTATCACAAAACATACTTTTCTCAAATATGTTTTAGCTTAATTATTGATAACAATGCTTGTCAACAATGCCTACTAGCTGGCAAGGAAATAATCTGTAGTGCATTTTGTAGAAAATAAGGACATTGTATTCATAGGGGGACTTATTGCCGCACTAGAGTGACGAGTTCTTGGCTGAGAAGCAAGGTGCAGGATACAGGTAAACGTAGGAAGCGTCCTTTTGGGGTATGTGAATGATGGGACAAGGCAGATTTGCCAAGTACGGCTTTGTGGCGTTTCAGCGTGCTCCCAAATAATAAGCAGGGCCTGGAAAGAAAGAGATTTTTGGATCTCTGACTTGAGGGATTATCAACCTCTGCATGGAAGAAAATATTTCTCCACCCTCAAATATTGAGCTCCTGCCTCTTCCATGCCATGCAAAAGAACAGCTGCTGTTTGCGACAAACTGCCTGTTTCCATAGGGAGGTTAATATTTTACCATGTGTTTTCTTCCCATTCCTTCCCTTCTTGCCCGTTGAGGCAAATCTCATAGCTAGCATTACAAGACTGGATTCAGCAGCTCTCTCCTGGATGAATTTGTACTGATGTTAGCCCTTTTCATCCGTGACTCTTTAAGAACCGAAATCCCACAAGAGGCAGATTTGGTTCACTCTGCCTCTCAAGACATCCAGTTACTTCAAGCTACAAGCAACCTGAAAGCCCTTGTGGTATTTCAGCATTTATGCTACTCTGGGAAGGCACTGATAAACAAAACCGAGTTATTAAAGTAGAGATGAAGCAGCTCTGACAAAGATTTGGGGGTCAGGAATAAGGCTGAGACAGCAGGGTTAGTTCAACTTCTGTAAGCAAACCCTTGAGCACCTTGCCCACCTTCCAAGCTGGGGCACAGGGCCAGGAGACCACGACTACACAGCTCCCAGCCAACGTGCTGAGCTCACATCTGTCTGTGTCTGCCTACAAGAGTCAGCTCTGGTGAACGAGAACGAGCAGGGAGCTGGCTACCTCCCAGAGGGGACCAGGGCCAGCTGCTGAAGTAGCAAATCCCACCTGAGCTGGTCTAGGGGATGTTCATCTGCTAGCACCCGGCCCCACAGAGCAGGGCCTTGTCGCTGCTCCCAGGGTCAGTGCACTCCTTGTCCTCTACCACCCATCACAGTCCTACTGCAATCAGCGCAGCACTCCTGCACACTGACAGCTCGGCATGGGGATGTCAGGGATGCCGCTTGCACGTTGGAGGGCACAGGGGGATAGGTGCTGGCCTAGGTGGGGAATAATGCTCTAGATGGGAACAGAAGCACTCTGTGAGGATGAGGAGGGGGATGAGGCAACAATCCCACCCCACCACGGCACAGCCACCAAGCTTGCGTCACTGCTTCAGATATAACCACTCTTCCATTCAGCCAGCCTTGCCTCTCACCAAGACCACCTAATTTCCCGTCAGCCTCACTCCACCCCTTTTTTCCTGCCCTCCCATAGCCCTATACTGTCCCCCCACTGTGGGTATCCACAGATAGTTGGGAAAAGAGGTGGGTTTCTCCTAAGCTCTACACATCTCTGCAGAGCCCTGGCCTTTTCCCCGCTTCTAACTAAACCAACGTGTTATGCCCCCCCTGCTTAAATCCTACCTTCAGACCTTCCCTTTAGCTCCTGACCATTCTCCCCAGGAAGCCTGCTGTCCACGATGCTGGCTAAGAAGGGCAGTCTATAGAAAGAGCTAATTCAAGGACAGCAGCAATCAACAGAGACAGGCAACTAGCAGCAAAACCCAGGAATGACAGCGAGGGAAGGGGGGGGAGAGGGAAAAATGACAGACTGCCACAGATGGAGAAAGGAGAGGGGAGAGACAGGGTGGCTAGTCACAGGAGGGGCTGCTGGAGGAGTTGCGGGGACTCGACAGCTCCGAGTCACACTCGAGGAGGGGGAGCGACAGCAGCTTTTATAGACTTGTGCACGGTAGGCGATGATGAGGGGAGACCGGGGGAGAGAAAACTAAAGGAAGAAAGGATAAGCAAAGAGTGTGGTTTTGTATCATTAGCGAGGACAGATTTCTCTTTCCTCCTGGGTGAGTTGCAGTACATAAGTGTAAATGGCACCATTGTCTCGGGGGACAGATGGTCACCCACATCACAGCTCTGCACATCCCCCGTCCCACCCAAGGGAGCTGCTCCCCTCCCCTGATCTGCACTGATGCAACAGGCAGGGAGAAAGCTGGAGAAAAGTGAGGCAGGGATGGGCATCCTTCAGACAGGAATGTGGGGCTAAGGTCTCCATCTCCATCCTCACCGGCTGACCTTGCAGTCAGGGGCAGGTGAAAGCTGTTACAACCACAGCACTGCATTCAAACTTCAGTCCCCAGACCAACCAACCCATCCAAACACCTATGCAGGCCTTCCAGCAGGAGGGTTACACCACCATCACACCACCTCCTTACTCACTTCACTGGTCCTTGATGGCAGTTAATAAAGATCAAGCACTCGCGCTGATTCTCTCAGATCTATCGGCCACCTTTGATACCACTGATTACAAGGATTTGTTGAGATGCCTGCCAAACTCAGCAGGGATTTGCAGTGTGATGCCGGAGTAGCTGTTCCCAACCTAGATGGCCTCCCCTTATCACTACCCGTCAGTTTCTGTCTTACATCTTCATAACCACACTTCATCTCTTCTTTTACAAGTCCAGCCGTGCTCTTATCTGCCTTCCTTGCTCATCTCAGCCCCACTGTCTCAGCTTCCTTCCCCAGCTGCTGGTCACAACTCTGCTGTCCTCTCCAGTGAGAATAAAAAACATCCCCCTTGGCTAGCCTGTCGCCTCCTCCAAAGCTTTTCCTGAAGTGATCCCTCCTTGTTTCAGCAGCAGAGCCCAGAGCACCCCTCCAGGGAGGGGAGGCAGGTGGGGCAGCAGAGCCAGCAGCATCCCCTCCCTGATGGAGGAGCACAGTTGACATGAGCACAAACCCAGGGAGCAGCAGCAACCGAGAGCAGGGCAAGCCCAGTACACCAACCAGATCCATCCCTTTTAAGAGCTTGGTGGCACTTCCCACCACTACGCAGCCCACTTTCTGCTGCACTCACCAGCGAGGGGCTGCAAACCCTGTTTCAGAGCACAATCCAAACAGGACCTTCTTCACCCCTGCCCCGTGGCAGGCAGTGAAGCACAGGAGAGGTGGTAGCATGGAGACCTGCAAAGGACTCAGGGAAGGGACTAGCCAAGGTGTGCTGGGCCAACCAGAACCAGTGGCCAAAGTGAGCACTGCCAGAAGTGGGTGCAAGCTTGAGCCCTGTCCATCTTACACTAGGCTGCAGCCTTCCTACACCTTCATATTCCAAAGACAGTGCCTCTCTAGGACTATAAAGATCTTCCCAGCTTAGAGGCTGACAGCTTGGCAGACTCTTTGCTCCTGTTCTCTCCATAGGTCTGAAATGGGCCAAGTTTTTCACACGGTCTTTCCTCTTAACCATCCTGGGACCTGCTGGGGGCCATTTGCTGCAGAAGAGCTGCAACTCCGTTAACCATTCCCCACCTGAAGCAGCTCCTGTCAAGTATTACGCTCACAACACACAGCACATTCAGCTGGCTGCGGGCCCTTCTCCTCGCTCTGGGGTGGGAAGAGCATCAAGTCCTCAAATAAGCAGCTGGTCAATTTGTTAGTGGTTAATTGCATTATTTAATACACATTGTTATGACAGAACATGCAATTAGAGGTCTGGTCAGAGTATTTTATAGGTCTTAAACTCAAAATGAGTATTTTTATTGCCCTTTCTATTTCTCAAAGAACCCCCTCCGGCTCCCTCACACGCCCTGCTTCAGTGTTCATGAAGGCTGAAAAAGGCAAACTGACCATTTTTCAGAGAGTAAATGGTTCTCATCTCCAAGGCAAAATATATTCCAGTGAATAAACACAATGTGCTCCAGAAGGGTTTTTCAGCATTTGTTTCGGTTCAGCAATGCACTTTGCAGAGGGATGGGGAGGTCCCCCAAAGCAGGCACTGCCACCATCCCTGCACTGGGCAGGGCACATTGTCCCCCTCCTCTGGCCTGACACTACCAGGTACCCCCCAAGCTGCCACAAACCGCACTGTCTGCACTGGATAACACTGTACTATATGACAAGACCAGACCAGTCTTCCCAACATAGCCTGAAGGGCAACGGCTGGTGCAAATAGGTCTATTTTCACTAGGTGTAGCAGAACAACACTGATTTACAGCAGACAAAGATATGACTTTCACCTTCTACTCTCCTGCCTGCTTCCCCACACCTTCCATACGCACTGACCAGAAATCCAGGGAACATACCAAGATACATCGTAAAAATCTGTTGCAGTAACAGTCCTAGCCCCACTTTCCTGAAGCACCAGGGCACGGAGCATTTGCAGGTCTTTTTTTCCTTTTGCCATGTACTGGGGAAACAGGGTAGTACAACACACACAGAGAAAAAAAAAATAAAATACCACTTTCCTAAACCACAGCCTGCTCTCAATATTGTGCAGTTAGCCCTTCCTCCAGCAGTAAGAATCTATCCTTCAGTAACAAGCAAAATGCTCAGAGCTTTGCATGAAGACAGGAGGGATGCTCTAAGAATTTTTTTAGCCTTATTTCTGATTTTGTTAGACCCTATGGATATTAAAGCTTCAGACAGTCAGAGCTCTGGTTTTGTTTGTGCTGTTGTCCTGCTTCATTTCCAAACCATGGTCTTTGACTTCTCACTATAAAAAACCTCCAGAGAATAAGCTAAAGGGATGGGAGGCAGTGAGATATCCTGTCTCAGCATTTGTGCTTAGATACACAGGGCCAGCTTGCAAGCCAGCCAAATTTAGACCTCATCCCTTTACATCTGCCCACTTGCCTGGAATTGCGTACATCTCGCATACACACAACCCAGCCAATTTCTTACAGATCGCAAGCATGCAAATCCCCTTCAAACACATCCATCCCTTGTGTGCTACTAATGACAACGCACGAGTTTAAATTCCACTTACACCATGTCTGACTGTGCAAATGATCCCTTTAAACTTCCCGTTGTAAACTTGCACATCAAATGACCCACGCTAATGACGCTTCCTCGCCACTAGTTTTAAAGTCCGAACTATTTGTGCAGGTCCTGAGCACTATTCATGCTCCTCCTGCCACCTGCCTACCAACTACAAGCAGAAAACAGGGTTTCTATCCCAGAAAAGAAGCTGGAATTTACAGAACTACTTTTTGCCAATCCAGAGTCCGGGCAGATGGTATGCCTTTCCCGCCCGCTACAAAATGATTGCCCAGTATTTCATTATGGAAGCATTAAACTGTTCAGACTGCACCATTTCCAAAACCAAACCTGGTCCATGCATTCCCCTTTGCCTCCTTCCATAGGATCTGGGGAGCCAAACAGCAGAGCAATCCCAAAGGCAGCCCAAGATGCCAGCCAGCAATCCCTGCGGGCCACGGTCCAGAAACTCCCCTCCCTTCAGAGGGCAAAGCGGATCTCTGGAGGTGCCTATTTTTTCTTCTTTACTAAAGAGGGTTAAGTTAAGCGTGCCGGATTTCCCGCTACAGAGGGCAGTCTGTCAAATATCTGCGGAAAGAGCGCGGATGCCTGGTTTTCAGACAGGTAGAATTAGATGGGGTGAAGCCCAGCCATCTTCCCAAGAGAAGAATTAACTAGGAAATTAAGGGTCAGTTCACAAGCATAGGAAACCACTGCTTTTAAAGCTCATATTGCTAACGCAGAAGGGGAGGAGAGTAGTTGAGGATAGATTGGTCCTGGGGATGTGGCCGTGTTGGCCCGGTGCATGCATTGCCTTCTAATATTAATCAAGTTTATGGACAATTGGCTTATTAAAAGTCACCCTTATTTGCTAATAGCAAACTGCATTCCACCAGTAGGGAACCTGGCAGAGTGGCAGAAAACCCAGCAGGACCTAAAGCAGGCTTGCCTCCTTTTAAAGCTTGAAAAGCATTCGGCACATGCCCCAGGGAAACACCAATGCCACCAACACCCCACGTCCACTGGAGAGCTCTGGACCAGCATAGTTTCCCATGCAACAGGAGCGACTGTAAAGTTGGTTTAGCACGGTGTGGAGGGCAGAGAGGTTAGATAACAACCTCTTAGAGAAAAAAAAAAAAAAAAATCACCTTCCAGTTGTTGGATCTCGGGTATACAGATATATCTGTTGGCTGGAAGGAGGTCTACAGAGCTGCGTAATCCCCAGAAATCAATCTATTCCTAAGGGCACAGTGGCAACATCTGCCCGATTACCTAGAATAATACAAAGCTGTCACAAGTCCTCAAATAAGCACCAAACTCTTCACTTGTCTCTCCCTGCAAATCTAGCTCAGAAGACGGGAAAGATCTCTTTAAAATGGAGAAACAGGAATAACATAGGCATTTCAGTGTTTTCCAGGTATGCACATAAAAGCTGATACTGCTGACCCCAAGAGTGGAAAGCCATGATCCCTAGGTCCTCAAGAATGATAAATGCTGCTTAAAATTCATAAGTCACTCAATTTTCAATGTATTATTATACCTTCTGGTCATATTTCCAAGCTTTTTTCTACCTACTAGAGAGGCAGGAACATTTATCTTTTTTTTTTTATTTATGTATACATACACACACAGATATAAAGAAATGTACACATGTAAAAAGAAAAGTAAACCTCATCAGAGGATTACAGGAGCTCAGGCCTTAAGACAGACATCAACTATTACAAGACCCGCAATAAGTTTCCAGCTGGTGTTTGCTTATTAATTAACTACATCCAGTTGCTATGAAGACTGCATCCAGGGTTTAACTGTACACAAGGCAACAGCTTAAGGCAGAAACAAGTACAACATACTACAGAATCTGCACATAAAATTTCATTCATACAAACACAACTTGCCCAAGCTGGTATTTGACCAGGGTGTCATATATAACACACCTATTCACCCAAAGCTTATTAACAAGCAAAAGATTTGTTGGCCCCTCTGCCACGTGCGTCACCTCAAAAGTGGTGGTTTTGGCAGCACAGGGTCCCCCATGCACCATGGCATCACCTGCTCAATGTCCCCAAGAGAATTACCAATTACCTAACCACACACACATCATTTTCTTTGCTCCTCCAGCATTTGGTTCTCTGTTATGCTCCCATAGGGCAGTACCAGCATGAGACACCACTATTGCCATCGACAACCATCCTATACTCAGTTGGCTCGTACGTAAGTGATATCTGTGGCACAGGGCAGGGAGGAGGTAGGGAATAAATCTGTAGGTTTTCCCAGTTCCCCATCAATATGCCCAAGGCCGGTCCTGTTTCCTTGTGCACCAAGCACATAGCCCAAGCCAATACAGCTGCTAGTACAAGTTATAGGAAAGGCATCCCCAGAAGCGTGGTAGGACTTTCAGGGACAGGTACAATAGCAAAGCCTCTATTTCGAGGATCTTTAAAGCTAACGAGCTACAAGGCAGCTCCTCAGTACACACAAGCAGTCATACTAGCTTCGAGAAGTCCCCCTGCTCTATACCCTATAAAACAGAGCTCCCGGTACCAAAAATTAAGTGCGTATATAAGCTTTTGCACAACTGGGACCTGACTTGCTGCTCCTACAGCACTGAAATCAACTGGAAATGCCTCACTTCACTGCCTGAGAGCAAAACAGAAGCCCAAACGGCCAACACACTTCACAAATGAGGGAAGGGGGCTGGTATATTACAAAAAGCAAGAAAATGACAGAGTGGTGAACTGCAGAGCCTATCTCGTTACTGCTACAGTTTTAGCACTGATTTTTTTTAATGGCACCCTTCGCTCTTGCTCTCACTGTCATGTCAATTTTATAGATTCAACAGCAAAGGGAGGTCTGGGCCTCCTGGAAAGAGTTTCTCTTTTAAAGAAAAGCTCAAAGGACAAACCAAATCTATTGCATTTGACCCTAGGGATGGACGAAGTGTAAAGTCTTTACGGAACCCCAAGGAGTCAAACAGCAATGCAGACATCCAGGCATCTCTCTCATAATCTTCTCATAATTTGCAAAGTGCATCAGGATCCATCTGTAAGGCGCCATGTGGCATGCCCTTTATTTAGTCCAAAACACTTTATAAATTCATAAGATGAGTGCTACACAGTTGTTTTGGAAACATGTTTTCACACTTTTCACCCTATTTCCCCTCTGAGCTTGACTTGAAGTCCTATTTGACGTGGAGTTTAGGTTTTATAAGAGAAAAAAAAAAATATAAAATCTTACAGCCTCTCTCATAACTATATCTCAAATATTGACTGTGTTAACGTTGTAGCTGCAACAGCCCCGTGGTCTGCAGCTCCGAGCGACCGGCATTCTGCCTGTTCATCAAAACAGGAATCAACCGAAACAAACTGTTTGGGCAGGTTGCTTATGTGCTGCATCACGCCGGACTCCTTTCCGACAGGCACGCTTACCTGGTGCGCGTTGCATTGCGCACCCAACTGATTCCACAGCAGTTACTTGCATCTAACAAGGTTAATCAAGATTTAAAAAAAAAAAAAAAAAGATTAAGTCTGTTCACCAATAAACTAGGGCAATTCAAGCACTCATTTGCGCTGTACGTAAAGCCACCCCAGAAATGTGTAATCACCTAACTTCAAAGCATCAGGCTCCTTTTCACCGTACAGCACAATGGCGAAAAGCACAGTAAATAGTCCCTTCGGGGACAAAGGCCACAGTTTCACATGGAACATAGGTCCCTATCTTAAAAAGGGAGTTAGGGTCTACAATTTTTTTGCAATAACAGCATTACACATTTATACGCTAATATGCGCCCAGAAGTGATTTTAAAGCAGGGATATAAGCGATTCTTCCTCCTCTTACTGCACTGCAGCAAAGGAATATGGCAGTTGTTTAATAGCACATAACAAAATTGCAGGACTGCTCACGGAAGGAAAAAAATAATCTTCAGGGGAGGGAGGTTTAAGTAGGTAGAATGCAATTACCTAAATTGAAATTTGGTGGTTAATGACCTTGTGCTTACAAAAAAATGCTACATAGTCCTTAACAATCAGCGCTTCCATTTTAAGTCTCATTGACAGTACTTCCATAACAATGATCAGGAAGCTCTGGCCTAGTAGAAGGTCAATGAGAAGATTAACAGGCTTTTAATTAATGCCCCATCTTTTTTGCTGAATCTTCAGGAAAGGCTAGGTGTTGCCCTGTGACAGTGACTCAAGCCTGCGCCTGCTTGGCATAAGAGCACTGGAGACCCAATAGCCCAATATAACAGGGATGAAAAACTTCAGACAGGGAGAAAGCAGATGAGCATATAGATTTTTAGAAGACACAATTTTACTTCCATAGAAGCATGCCTTACAAAGATGCTCATTCCCAGCCAGGGATAAGACCATGGTGAGTGATCTGCCACCAGGCCATGGAATTGTACTATTTCTATGGTGCTATCAGAAAGAAAAGAAGTGTGATGCGAAGAACACGTGATTGCCTGCAAGAAACCTTCGGAGTGTAGAAACAATCTTTCATTTGAAAAAATTATGGGAACTACTTACTGCTTGATCCATTCAAAATGAAGACTACGGGAGTATGGGGGTAATCAAAGGAGGAGAGGAATCTTCTCCACTCAGTCTCTGCTTTTCAAATAATCTCCTAACTTCACACAGCTGAGCTGAACTCACAGGTCTGAAACAACCCATTCAAAAGCTTTCCAGCAGCTCCACCATTGCCCTTCACCCCATGTCACATGTAGCCAGGTGTAGTGTCATCTACAGGTGATTACATGAGGCTTTTTCCTTCCTTCTATAGCTTCTACTACGAAAAAGTCCTTTTCAGGGTCAAATACCACACATCTGTAGGTTAAAAGATGAGTAACATTTAAACACTAAGATGGGGATATAGTGCCAAACTCCTTGGATAACACAGCTCCAACACCTTTAAACAACCTCCTTGCCTATGTACCAAACTAGAAGGACCATTTTGACTGACTTCTTAGCCAGAACAGGCACTTCTCTTCTTCCCTCACAACCCCATTCCCCCTTTCAAGAGCAAATCTTCATCCCAAACCCAGGCTATTTCCCTTCTCTCATTTGCTGAATCCAGCCTTTGCATTGAGACACAAATCTTTCATGCTTTGCTCTGAGGCCACCACACGCTGGGACAAGACTCCCAGGACATAATAACTAGTGCAGACACAGTGATTGAAAAGCCATGCATAATTCAATATGAAGTTTTAAAATTTTAAGGAGAAAGGAAAGCAGAAAACCTAAGCCTCCAACAAGTTCTCAGTCATAACCTGTGCTTGAGACTGCAACACCTTTTTAAGAGCTTCTGAACTTTAAGACAAGAGCTCACAGCTGAAACCCAAACCTTTTCCTACGTTTGAAATTGAAACAAATCTCCAGATCCATCAGCCATCTAAGGTCATCTGTTATTGCTGACAGCACCTCAAGACTTCACCCAGGGTTTGGCTCTTGAAGCTGAAAAGGCTCTTAGAAACATTTTGTGAGTCTCTGCTGCATGCCTGGACACTCAAATTTAATCTAGAAGCCAATGCATCAAAACCATAACAAGCGTTCTTATAGATACTGCCTACCAAACTAGGAACTAAGAAACTTGCAGGGAGAAAGCACCATCACTTGAGATTTCCAGCCAGAAAAAGGTTCAAGTAAAACTTTAGACCTACCTCTCTGATGATTCATCACGTCCCCCCCTTCCTTCCCATCTGAAGGGTCCCACAGTCCAAAGAGTAGCAAGTGCCCTCCACCTGTTTTTTTTTGTATTGCATCAGGCTCAAGAGCCACAGAGGCCATTGCTTCCTCGCAGCCTCCGTGCTAATGAGTCACACAGGTGGTCACCATTTGCACTGATGGCTTGCAGGGCCCTCCTTGCAATCAAGGCACTGAATGTGAACAATGACACACACCTGTGATCATTGGCCTCCCGAGCAAAGAAAGGACATGCTCACATCCCAGAGGTCTCCTCCAGCACGTATGAGGCTCAGCATCAAACTCTGAACAGATTTCCCCATTTGTTCCTGCCTAGGCATCACGGCAAGACATCGGCAGGACAGTGACGTGTGCCTGCTGGGAAGGCAAGGGGTCACCTAGGTATCCTTGCAGTCAAGGTCCAGGGGTGGTGGTTCCCTCACCAAGGGCAAGATGAGCTCTCACTAAAGCCTGTAGGCTCAGAGGGAGGAGGCACCTCTGCCATTCGTGGCAGCCTGCTGACAAGCCCCTGGGCTAGCAACCCCGCTCTGTCCCAGGGCAGAGGCGAAAAGGGAGCTGGGAAGGGGAAGAACAGGCCTTCCTAAAATACCTCTCCTGACCCCTCCCCTCTCCCCTCACCCAGCCCCCTGTGACTGGGGCTGTCAGCAGCTCTCTCTGAAGTCCCCTCTTTCATGATCAGCTTCTTTTGATCAAAGACTAAAAGAGTGAGGTTTTGTTTAAACACAAGTGAGGAACAAAGCAGTTTGTTAAATAAGTAGGAAACTTCATTCCTTACCTGCCTCGTGCCCTGGGAGGGCAGGGAGAGGGGAGGGATGGGGCAGAAGGGAGCGAGAGGCAGGGCGGGAGAAGGTGCAGCTCGGAAAGGATATGGGTTGCACACCATTTTGATGCACCAGTTCCTCGGGCTGGTGGTCTGCTTCAAGCAGAAGAAGACAACTGGGGCCAAGTCGGGGTAGGGGACATCAGGGTCTGGCGGGGAGGTGACTTCCTCGTCCTCACCCAGCTCTGGGGAGGACGGCGGCTGCTCCGGCGTCATTTGCTGCTCCGAGACACCCTGATCCATGGGCTCCAACGGGCAGACGGCAGAGGCGTGAGGGGGCTGTGGGCCCACGGGCCAGGTGGAGGGAGGCTGGGGGACGTACTCTGCCATGCCAGCCGCAATCGAGAACCCCTGGAGAGGAGGGGAGAAAGAGAAATGAAACCCACGTGAGGAATCAGCAGCAAGAGCACAGCACGCCCGTGCCCTCCCAGTGAGTTCAGAGCAGGGGAGAGCCACAGGACCAACAGTTCTGGCAATGATAAACTGTGGTCGCACCTTGTGCTGAAGCAATTTTAAGCAAAACTATCCAGTTTAGCCCCAGCAGTGCAGTATGGTTGCTTCTCTATGCCAGCAGTGCGAGCAGGACAGCTTCTGCCAATATTTCTTTTTTCTGCCAGTCCCTTTCTCCACCGAGACTCTTCTGGCTAGTCCTCTCCATCACTATTTAAATCATCCCTGTAGCCCCTGAGACCCCCTGGCGCGTTGCTGCACCACCTCAGGTGATGGTGCCAACTCTTCTGGAGCCAGACTGAGCACCTTAACACAGCACTGCACTTTGGAGCGGCATGGACCCATCCTGACACAACACAGCCACCGTGCCCTCGCGGTCCCTCACACAGCCCTGCCAACCCCAGATTCAGCTCTGCTGCCCCAGGCATGCCCTCTCCCAGCAAGGGACGCGCTGGGTTGGCTTCATGCCACGCTGCTCGTTGGGCAGGCTCCTTCAGACCAGCATTGGCAAATGCACATCAAACCCATACAGAAGAATCACTCATTCAAACAGGGAGCTGTAACTCAAACTAGAAGTGGGATTAAATGTTAAGCACTTTTTACTGGAGCTGGTGGAGCTCTCCTTTGCCAGGGCAGTGGAAGCACCACGAAGACAGGTTGCAAAAGTTATTCCACTAAGTGGAATGGTCAGAGAGTGTGGGTGAGTGTAGGAAGAGCAGAAGAACAGGTCTCACGCTCAGTGGCACCCAAGTACTGCAGAGCATTGTGCTTTTGGTAAAGAACATCACTTTGCTGGCTGGGTGCATATAACGGCCACCTTGTTCTGGGAAAAATGCAAAGCCAAATGTTGTCCATTAAATAGCACGGTGATGCTCTTAGAGAGAGAGAGAGCTTGCCCAAGGACTGCCAAATGGTAGCCTGATGGGTGCTTTCCTCTCCTCACCTTGTTGGCATGCTCAAGTGTCTGGAGTGACCATGCTACCAGTGCAGGTTTAAAAGCAACACAAGAGCCCTCAGACACACCGCAATACAGACAGGGCTGATCAGCAGCAGGAAAGGATGAGTCTGTCACCAAGATCCACGGCACAGACCTCGTCTCCTCACATCCTGGGCATAGGTTATCCTCCCGGACACTCGGCTCAATCGCCTTCACTTTAGGATCACACAGCCCATGCACACCTCCGCTGATGCTGCTCTGCCTTGGCATGCTGCATCCTTGATGTTTCAGCCCAAGACCCCTTTGATGCCCACACTGCTGGATCCACGACCTCCAGTGCTCCCCACAGCACTGCCAGGTCCGGCCAACCCTTCCACCTTGGGCTGCCGTCCCCTGTTATCCCTGCTTGAGACCCTGCAAGCTCTGCCTATCCACCCTGTTCTCTCAGCCCCCTGCTTCCATCAGGCACTTTGATCCACAGCTTTGCTTGTTCTTCGAGGCTTGGTATTTGTCAGAACAAAGAACAGCAAGCGCAGAGGTTTAGAAAGCAGACATAGTGTCCCTTAGGGGATAGCACGGAGACTCTTGGAATTCATTACCCCAAAGGCCCGCAGTTATTGGAAAGAAACAGGTATTGTGTCTCCTGACTGGCTTTGGGATGCTGTTCATAATTTTTTAACCCCTGTGACAAAAGTGGCAGCTCATCCATCCAGCACCTCTGTTGTCACTTTCACCAGGTTTTTAATTCTAAACACCCATGCAACTCCTTGTATTACCTTTTCTATTCCCTGTTCCCCCCAGCTCCCCATTGCCTGCTCTGAGCTGGCTCCCTTGCAGGCTATTAACATGCGGTGGCTGAGCCCAGCTTCTTTCCCATTAACAACACGGAGGAGAAAGGTTAGCAGGGACAGCCAGGAGCAATGACTTATTATGGTGCTCAGAGCATCCACCCTGACGAGGGCATGACAACTGCAAACTGTGATGTAGAAAGCTTCATAATTAACAATAAAACACAGCAAAGGAACGGGAGAAACAAACTCATCAGCATTTCCCTGCTTTTCCTCCAAGCAAATCTTCAGGGCCTCTTCTCCATCTCACCACTGCCAGAAGCATCTGGGACTTTGGGATGCAGCTCTGCCCACGTGAAACACATGTGCACAAACCGAGTGGTGGCTGCATCACAAGCAGTTTATCGCTCCAATTTGTGCAGCCCACAGTGACTCATTAGAGATCATACGGACACAGAGCCGGGTGAATCCCTTTGGGAGTCCCGAAGCTAAATACAGCCCTTGAATGACAGCTGCCCCACTGGAGATGTAGCACCCCTTTCCTTCTTGAGATTAAATCCTGCTTGGCCCCCCAAACCAGCCCCAAGGCTGTGATCGTGGCATATTTCCTACGTTAAGCAGGATTCATACGCTGTGTCAAAAGAGGGAGAGGGGAAACCCAAGCAGTGGGGCGCTTCCGAGCTCTCTATGCAGAGCCAGTCCTCCTGTCTCAACTTCAAAGGGGAAGGGAGTAGTTTTCCTGCTGGAGACAGATCCAGGATCCTCACCACTACCAGCTCAGATGTGGAGGTTGGAATCAGATATTTCCACTATTTTGGCCAGAATGCAACATATGTAATGCTGATATTTTCTCTGGGGTTGCAACTACTGGCCTTCCCATGCTGCAGCATTGCTGTGTAACTTGGTTGGAGTGAGCCTGCTACAATATTTCAACACAGGAGAGGTCCTATCTAAATCAAGATGACCATGTGGAATGAGTTTGGCACACGCACACATATGCATATATGGAAAAAAAGTGCTTCAACAGAGAGGGTTCATACGCAGCTAAAATACCGATAAGACCAGACAAGATCATAAGGCCCCAGAGCTTGCCTTCGGGATGCCTCTAACCTCCCTCCCCTTTTTGCAAGTGCTGCTTACTGTGATGAGGGCAATACAAGAGGGCGATTAGATGGTCATAGGGTGGCCAGACGCACGTTCTTCCCACTGAATCTTTTGCTCAGGGAAGCCTATCCCTGGCTGGTGGTGGCAGATCAGACCCATCAACAAAAATCAAATCCTCCCCGCGCCTGACTTTTATTTTCTGGTCAAATTCCCCCCAAATGCATGAAAACATTCCCCTGGAAAAGTCACATACCACTGGAGGAGCAATGCTACACGTGCTGCACTTCCCTCCCAGGGGAAGGGAAGGTATCTGTGGGCCAGCAGCTCCTCCTGCTCCTCTCCCTGCACAGCCTGCTCCTTCCAGGTGCCAGGTCTCAAGCCTGCATGCCTCTTTCCCCCACTGTCCATTCCCAAGGACCATTTAAAACCACCACCATCCTGAGCCGAGTTCCCGCTGGTCCTGCATCTGGCATACACACCTGCCCCGGACACGTGTGCTGGCAGGGAGCTCAGTGACTTGGCAGGCAGGGGACAAGCTGCCAGCCTCTGGCTCAGCCCTTCCCCACTTCGGAGAAAGAACCTGGTCCTGCCGAACAGCGGGTCTCGTGACTCCGCTGGAGAAGGAGAGGGAGTGATGCTCTGAAATGACAAGGGAAACGGTAGACTTAATGAGCAGGGCAGATTGCTTGGGAGAAAAAAAAAGAGGAGATGTCACAATCCAGGGGAAGTGCTTCAGATTGGAGCTGTCTGTCCACAAAGGCCAATGTCACCTCCCGACCCCCTCAGAGGGGTCTCTGCTGAGACACGTTCCCCTCCAGGGCTGCAACTGGCATCCCAGGGCTGTTAATGCCATGACCTGCCAGGCACACCACAGTCAACCAAAGTGCCATGAGAGAGCCAGACCAACGTGTCCCATAGGCATCACTCCCCACCTGAAGCTGTCTCCTGGCTCCTCACCACCTATTACTCCTCCCAGAGAGGGACTGTGGGTGAGGGAGGGCTGATAAGACCTTTGCAATGCTCATGCAGACCTTTCCTGAAAACCTCTAGGGTGCAGTCAGGATAGGAGGGACTATTGCATCTTACCCTTGAAAGAGCCTTTTACAGCCAGACAAGAGAGGGAAAAACCGGAGAGGGGTCCCCAGAGCACCATCCCAGTGCTGGAGGCAATCCACCCAGAGCCCAGCGGGACATCTCCGTCCTGCAGGAGCATCAGAAGAACTCACCTTCCCCACCACCATCCATCACCCCATATCCCTCTCCAGCCCACGCTGCCCCGGGGCTGTCACCTCCTCCCTGCACACTGCTCACATGGGCAACCTTGGGGCCGCAGCCGAGATGAAATCGCAGAGTATATTTCCTTTAAGAGCAGCCTCGCGTGTATACAGCACCTCCCACCCCGAGGGGACACAAGTCCTTTAGAGACCGTCCATCGCGATCCTTCACCTGTTACTCAGAAGCAGCAGGAAGTGTGGCAGCTGCTCTGTCCTGCTAACACCCTGAGACACCCTCGCACAAGAGGGACAAAAACGACAACCTCCAGCTGGCATGGCAGGAGGGGAGGGCAAGACGGCCCCGTCAACTGGAGCAGCACCTGTGGTGCACGTATTTATTTATCATCTCCAAACACCCGTCCGAAAGTTGACGAGCATCTTGGGGCACAGCTCTCGCGGCTGTCTTCACACAAACCCACACTTACTTAAGGATGTCTCTGACTCCGTGGCATATTTACGAATGCATGTGGGTTACCCCGTTCGGTAGCTGTGTGTGCACGTGTGCCTCCTGGGGTGGCCTGTTGGACACAGTTGTGAGCCCGTGTTTGTTTGTTGCTATAAATGGCAAGCACTGGTTGTGTGTTATCTTTGATGCATGCGTCTGGCTGTGGGGATGTGTTAGTCATACAGGTTTCACATTTTGAGAGTTTGCAGTGGTACAATATAATTAGTGGTACGCGGCTCCCTCTGTATTTATGTTCATCTGGCATCAGCATGTTTATCTGCCTGTTCACGTGAGGCAGCGCCTGTTCTCCTCTGCCTGTATGTGTGTGGAGGTGAACGAGTACCAGTAAGGAACGGGGACACTTTTATTAGCAGCTAATTCGAAAGAGGAGCTTTTACATCTCCATCATCTCAGCACCTCCTAATGCAAGGGGACATGGCAGAACCCAGCAGAAAGCTTTTCAAATGGTGCCCAAATCCATCGTTCACGGGTGCTGGTGTGGCCATGCACCGCTGAAACACACCATCCATGGCCTGCACCAGGGCCAGGGTCTCCCGGCTGCCCCACCTGGTCCACAATAGCCCACAAACCATTGCCTTTCAGCCACACACTGGGTGATTGCTGTGCCTTATCTCTGTACATTTTATTAACATCTGCCAGATTTGCTCAGGAGCTTGACAGCCTCCCCCTTTCCACCCTGGTGATTTTGGATCCCTCCTCCTGCTCAGGACAGGGAGCAGAAGAAATTCCCCTAGCCCACCAAGCAGAAGAAGGAGCAGTGTGGTCAGCACAGGATGAAATAAAGATAAGCAAACTATCTGTCCTGTAGCCTCGGCAATACCCTGCCTTCAACCCATACTGCAGGTGGTACCCCACAGCTGCCGGAAGAGCAAGCCCAGATCTCCTGGACTCTCCCACCCTCATCATCACAGCCGATGTCTACCACATTGCGTCCCCCTCGCATGGCTGGGATAGCCCCGTCCTGGCCATGTCTCTGGTCCCCATCCCTGACACAGCAAAGTAGGGATCTGCTCACACTGCTAAGAAGCCTTTGGCCAGGCCTGAAGGAGATGTTGTGGAGACCAGTAAAGACGTCGCTGGAGAGATGGGGAAAAGGTGAACGATGGGAGAAGAAAAGGCACAGGAGCAACATGGTCACTTTAGGTTGAGGAGGCACAGAGGTGAAAGAAGTTTCCCAGCAGAAAATCATTACCTGGCCTTAATTATGTGGGGTGTTTGAGACCCAGAGGTTAATGCTACTGAAGACCTCAGCCTCATCCCATTGCTCCCCAGAGAATACGCATGTTTGCTCTCAACAAAACATTTTCGGTTTTGGTGTCCCAAATAAACAGGCATCCAAAAATCTTCTTTTGGGAGAAAATCTCCTTTCTAACGGACCTGTCTATGGGGAGATTCTGCCCCAGAGCCAGTGTTTTCCCTTTCCAACCTGCCCTCCTTGCTCCCTGCAACCCCCTTTTGTCTGCACCGCTCACAGTGATGCCTCCTCCTCGAGCACGCGGGCAACTTTCACGTGCATGGATTCCTGTCATGTCCTCTCGCTTAAACCACCGCTTAGCCAAGCTACACATCTTTAGCGCTTAATCCTTGCTTATAAATTAATCTCCCTAGCCCCGTGGTCATTCCGTGCAGATCTGCGCTGAAAGCCGCCTCTCGCCTACCAATGCTCTGCCGATAATGATGTGCCAAGCGCCGCCTTCCCGCAGGGCTGGCGCCGGGGCCGGCCGCAGAGGCGGGCTGCCATCGTGATGTCTCTGTTGCTGGCCCCGTCACGCTGCAAGCCCATGTCTGATATGCCATCTACCGTCACACCTCGATCTCCTGGCGTGTGCTGTCCCCTCCCTCCCCACCCCTCACCAGGTCCTCAGAGCACGTGTTTCACATTACATTGCCCCCAGACGCATTAGCTTGCATTTTTGCTAAGATGAATTTCATTATGTTATTTTCTGCCCATCTTTCTGACCTCACTAGTTCCCTTTCTGTTATTTCTCTGCGTCCCCACCAGCAGGCAAAAAGCTGTTTTATCATCATCCAGGAATGTCATTAACATGCTGTTTACTCCCTCCTCCAGATCAGCAATGAAGATGTCAACTAAGACGGGTCTGATGAGGATGATGAAGAGGAAGATAGTGGTCTCTTAGGCTCACAGCAACGATGGCTTTGGGGCCGTACTCACACACTCAGCCCTTGAGCTGGAATACGAAGTACTTGCAGGAGAGGCAAAACGTGCAAATACGTCGATTGTGCCTGCTGGAGAATCCCACCCTGGGTGACCAGAGCTGCAGCTCCTGCCCACACCGAGGGCACACGGTGCTCAGTGCTGCAGCTGCCAGCGTTGCACCTGCACTGAGACTGGACGGAAAAGGGCAGCCCCGGGCTGTGGTTGGGCTGGGTGCTCCCACCGGGGCTAAGCCATCAGCGAGGAGTTCTGCCCTTTCACACCATCCTTCCTGGACCAACCTCTCTGCCCCTTTTGTCCCAGTCCCAGTGCCCAGTCCGACCCAGTGTCCCTTTAGGAGCTGTTGCAATGAGCGGGTGTAGGAAAACAGCAGCACATGAGGAGCGGGGAGACCCCAGGAGACCCCCTGCTCCCCGTCACAGCACAGCACACAGCACACAGCACACCTCCCACCCCTGTGCAAGCATCCTCACCACACCTCCAGATTTCGTGCCAATCCACATCACCGCTCACATCCCCCCAGGGTGAAAAGGGAGGTGGGGAGAAGAGAGAGAGGAAGAAGCACATCTAAAGGGAACACAATATTAAGGGATTTGAGGAGTATCAAGAGTTGTGTCTTACACTTCTCTCTTCCCTATAAATTACTGCCCCCCCCCCCAATCCCCTGCCTCCAAACAAGATAATCTGCATAAACCCAGATGCACATTTGGAGCAAACTTACTGGCAAAAACAAAAACAGGAAGGGAGCTGAAGCTATGTGGAGTGCGATGATGCCCCAGGCTCTGCCTCTAGAAAGGAGAGGGGATATGGGAGAGAAATGTATCTATGAAGATGGGAATCATCTAGAAGCAGAAAGGAGACAACACTGGTAGCTCTTCTCCAAAGGCATATGGGCTGATCAATCTCAGGTCAGTAGACAGACCAGGACTTTGTGATGGCTCCTTGCATCCCACATGCTTTGACTACGGACATTGCTACTCATTTATGTAAGCCTGAAAAGTCCCGTTCTCTCCCTGCTGCCACCAGAAAAAAAAAGAAAGAAAGAAAAAAAAACAACAGCCAACAAAAAATATCAAAGATTGGATGGTTGCTTGAATAGAAATCACTGAAAAGCAGCAAAGGCACCAATGCAGGCATATCTGACCACAGACCTGAAATGGACCTCCGTAGTCCGAGTCCAATCCCTCTCCATAGCAGAAAACCTCACAAGGAAACTCAGTCCCAAAGAGTCCATGAACAGTTACCCTACCCCACATCTCCCACCACCACCACTGGCAAACTTAGGGTAACTCTAAAGGCAAAATAGGAAAAAAAAAAAATGCCCAAGGAAGATGAGCAATTGAGGGCAGCACCACTGCCAAAATTCCCCACTCTGGGAGGAGATGCGAGATGACGCTGGGCATGCTGCACACATGCACACACTGCACAAACTGCACACACACACACACACACTGCAGCAACAAAAAGAGGATCCCATCCATCCCTGCCAGTCTGATCTGTAGGAAAATCCATTCCTAACTTCCATCCTGGAATGCGACTTAATCGAACTTGTCAGCAAGACACACTAACTCAACACCTGAGAGATGTTTAATACCACTAACCCCACCTGTGCTCTCTAGACAGAGCTGTTTTTCTAGCCACAGCCAAACCCTGACACTTAAGAGAAAGGAAATAAAAACCTTCCCCCTCGATAATGATCACACCACACACATACTTTCAGCATCCACATCACAGCCGCAAAGTCCCCGGTAGTCGCCACTTCACCAGCTACCAACAGCACAGGTCAGCAGCTCCTCTCCACCCCGTTCAACCACACGATCATAACCCCAAGCTCCAGTGGTTTTGCACGCAAATGCCCCTCACTGGCCCTCCCCAGGACACCCCTGTCAAGCTTTACGTCGAGGCATGATGGAGCAGGATGTGGTGCCTGCACTGCAGACGATGGTTATGTCAGAAGCAGAGACCAGCTGCCTTTTTTGGTTTGGTTTTTTTTTTTTTTTTAAAAAAAATACACACACACACTTGATAAGAGGGGAAGAACCTTTCCTCTCAGAGGCACCTCTCGGATCCTGCCCTGGTCACAGGGAGATCAGGCTGCTGTACTGCACTCTGTGGGTGCTAGGAAACACAAGCTACTGCAGAAAACACTAACAAGCAGCATTTCATACCAAAAGCCCACAGCATGTCCACTCACCCACAGGCTGCAAGGACTGGTATCAACTCGCAAAGCCCCCGATGACTGAGCTTGGCTTAGCCAAGAGACCACCTCCCTCCTGTGCCACCACAGCAGGACGCACCTCAGGTCCAAGGCAAGCGACAAGGTATTTTCTGAGATGTCCTCATTGCAATTAGCCCTTGATACACTGGGCTGATTCCTCTTCAGGGTACACCACAGTGCTTCGAACACGGTGGCCTGAAGAGTACCGGGAATACGAGGAGTTTATTACCAAGTTAGTGGGTTGATTTATGCAGTCTGAGTTATGATTAGAGGGCTTAAATAAATTTTGTATCAGTATAAGACATTTTTCAAACCGCTACGTGATTTCTAAGAGCTTCCAGGTATGTATTGCAGACATAGATGAATAAACTAAATAAGCCGACTTCATTAGGTCAGTATAAACAACTATGTACCTCTGCATAACTGGGAAGAAACCTTTACTTTCCAATAACAGGTTGGGGTTTTGTAGATATTGAACACTTTTTAAATCATTCTCCCATCTTACAGATTTTAAAAAAATATAGCTAAGAAACTGTACTATGTGATCTTGCAGATACACCTGTGCCATTTGATTTCTGAGCCCATCCATGGACCCAGCAGTTTTAGCAAGGCTCTGTGCAAGTGCACCCTTTCACCTGCTTGCTTGAATTCACAGGATTAGGACTTTGATTTAATAAAAGATCAAATTTATTTTAAATCAGTGGCCAGCTCTTTTAAAGATTCCTAACACTGTGTGTGCATTTTGTGAGTTTCCAGCTGTAGCTACTTGTTCTCGTTGAGAAAAATGAATAAAAATTGCTTCCAACATTTTTTTTCCCCCAGGAAAAAAAGCTGACCAAGCATATAGCTTCTTTGCAGCACAGCAGGCTTTTCCCAAAATCAAGGTGGACAGGGCTCAGCCTAAGGCGCCCTGGTCTGGGATATCCTCCTGGTGTACCTTGCAGTGGATGGGACAAGGCAGGGCTGTAACACTAAGTAGGGCTGTAGGATGGGACCACGTCGCACGGGGCATGGACACATGGATTCTCCAAAACCGGATCAGGCAGCAAACAGAGCCAGGCATGAAGTGGGTTGGCGGGAGGAAGGATGGGAGGATCAATCATAGAATCATAGAATGGTTTAGGTTGGAAAGGACCTTGAAGATCATCGAGTTCCAACCACCCTGCCATAGGCAGGGACATCTCCCACTAGACCAGGTTGCGCAAGGCCACATCCAGCCTGGCCTTGAACACCTCCAGGCATGGGGCCTCAACAACCTCTCTGGGCAACCTGTTCCAGTGCCTCACCACCCTTAAAGTGAAAAACGTCTTCCTAATGTTCAATCTGAACCTGCCCTCTTCCAGTTTAAAGCCATTCCCCCTCGTCCTATCACTACATGGCCTAGTAAAAAGTCCTTCCCCAGCTCTCCTATAGGCCCCCTTTACGTACTGGAAGGCCACAATAAGATCTCCCCAGAGCCTTCTCTTCTCCAGGCTGAACCTGGAGAAGCCCAACAGGATGGATGGATAGAAAGAAGGAATGAAAGAAGGAAGGGAGGGAGGGAGGGAGGGAGCCCAGGACTAGAGGAGAAGCCAGAGCTGCAGCTTGGGACACAGGCTTTTAGGATGCCGAGGGCTGGACCAGCAGGGAAGGTGCTGCTCTTGGTGGGGACAAGGGTGGGCACACAGCATCACAGGTACCTTCTGATAGACCCCAAGCAGCCCAACTGGTCTCCTCATATCCCAACAAAAGCCACTGTGCCTGCCCAGAAACACCCACAAGCAAGCAGTCAGCTCCTCGTGAATCAGCATCCCCCTCCTGTGACGCTTCCCCTCGCTCTCTCCATGGCTGTGGCTGCGCTGGCCCTGCTCCAGCCAGGTCCACTGCCTGAAAATGCTCCTGAGGCAGTAACAAGGGCAGATTTTGTGAGAGAAAACATGAGACAGGTTGGCATAACACACACACCCCCCCCGCCCTTTATGATAGGCGCTGTCAGATTGATCCAGGCTTCACAAGGCAAACCCCTTAGATGTGGCAGATCAAAGCTCCCTCCTTGTCCCCCTGATTCTCCTCTGAGACATTCACCACCAGATCTCCTGGCAAGGCACGTGTGCGTCTGCTGGTGCATCGAGGTGGCCAGTGCTTAGACACATGCTTTCCAGTAAGATCTGAAGGAAAACTGCTTTTCCCCACCTTCCTGCAACAGCCAGGGCCAAGGCTTTCCTGGATGGGTACTGCAGCCTCTCCCACTCAGCCCAGTGCAAACGCCCTTCCAGTGGGCATGGAATCCAGTGCGATGCCCGGATTCGATCCCTGCCTGCCTCCTGGCTCCCCTGGGGAGGGGATCATGGCATTAGACCTTCACCAACAGGCGTGCACTACTGCTGTTCTGAGGAAGCTCACGTTCGATACCAATGCCATGAAACTATTATGTTATTTAATGAAGAGAGAGAGAGATAAATGCTCTCAGTCCAGCAGCGTAAGCCCTTGCAGGCAGTGGGCAGCTGCCTCCTGCCTGAGGTTGTGCCCCTGCCCAGACCCGAGGGATGGGGCAGTGCTGGCTGGGGGTGAGATGCTCCCAAGGCGTCCTTAAAATATAAAGGGGAAGGGAGTTAGAAACGGGGCTCTTGAATTCCCTTCCCAGTGCTTTGAATTAAAAGTTTCTTTGCAGGTAGGGCGTTGAGAAGATAATGAGCTTGCGGATTTCCTTCCACCGACAGAGGAGTTTACATGTTGGAGTGAAAACATCAAGGGGTGAGGGGGGTGGAGGGTCAGCAGACCCCGTCTTTCTTCTGAGGCAATAAATCCTCAATCACCAGCCCAAATTTAACACCAAGAGCTCTGCAATAGCACACAGAAACAACTGACAATTAACATAGCAGTCTTCTGAGCGACAGAGACACAGAAGCACTAGCAACCCCCAGATCAATGAGAAAAACGCTTCCTATTAGCAGAGAGAAAATGCAGAGCAAGTTCTGCTTTTTGATGTTTACCATTTTTCTTTGTAATAATTTGCAGGGAAATTATGCATGTTGCGTTTTTCTGTCTGTTTTTTTTTTTTTTTTTCTTTTTAAAGCCCCTGGTACTTTTCACACAGCTGCTGTTACCAAGAAGCAAAAGGTATCCATCAAGAGTGTTACGAAAACCAGTATTGGCAGAAAATATGGCAGATAATTGCCAGTCAACAATGTCTAACATTATTTCTGGTTCTCTTCTTTTTTAATTCTTCTATTTCTCTCCCCCCGACTCCAGCCAACAGCTTCCAGTGATGTACAGAAGATGATGCATTTGCTATATTAAAGTACATCCTATTCCCTGTCCCTTTTCAGACACTTTGGATGTTTCACACGCAATTGAAATGCAATAATAATCATAAACAAAGCAAGAAAAGACAATTTATGAAACCTAAATCCAAGACCCAACTCTTGCTTTTGTAAAGAAAAAAAAATACCCCAAACCTGAGAAGCCCCTAAACAGTGAGATGGTTTTAAGAAAAGTTATATATATACAAGTCTCAGGCAGTTACCTCTCCAGGGAGCAGATTTTGTAACCCTTCCTCTTTCCCACCATCCTTCCCTATCATGATAGTACAAACTAACCAGGGCTAAATTTGAAATTCCTGGGATTATTCACACTCCTTGTATCATTTATAGTCATGTATAAAGAGCTGCCGAATATGTGTGAGAAACACATTCTCTGCTGCAATCGCTTATGGACGTGAACTGCTGGACACACAGTCGTTCCCTTTCCACCACCACCCCTGCCCAAAACACACACCAAAATCAATTATTGCTACTTGTTGGGGAAACAGGCAGTCTCACATACATGGGCACCGCACATGGACATACACATACGGCTGGACGTGCACAGAGAAATAACTTTCCTCTCTGGAAAGATGGAATTAGTAACATTACAGACATGTCTACCCTCAGCCTTTACTTCTGCCAGAGAGGAAACAGGTACAAAACAAAACAGGAATGATGCAGGTACACGGGTGGACTCAAGTTTTCTATTAAAAGGACAGCAAAAACAAGCGAAACGAGACAGACATAAGGTTAGCCAGGTGTGCATGCTTCTCACCTACCTTTGCATGGAAAAGAAATCTCCAAGGGAGAAGTGTCCAAGTCAGAGATGCAAAATAAAATAATAATGAAGGCGCTTTGAAAAAATTCCCCCACCAAGAGAAAAAAAAAAAAAAGCCCCCCCCCCCCCCACGTCCCCCCCCCCACTTGCACACGGGCACACTCACACGCAGACACACACACCTCAGCGCCCGGGGTGGGGGGAAAAACAGGAGAAAAAAGATCAGGATCAGCTGAGTAACGGGGAGCAAAGGACCTGCAGGCGAGAAGCGGGGAGTTGTGTTAGATCCGTGGCTGCAAGGACTGAGCGTGTGCAGGAAGGAGATGGTTTAAAAGGAGAATACATGGTAAGAAATTGTGGCTGCTCAGGCTGGAGTCTGAAGCTCTGGAGTCAGAGCAAAAGAAAAGAGGCAAAAAAAAAAGGACTTCTTCCTTCACGGGAGGGTTTGGGGGGCTGCGTGTGTGCGTGTGTGTGTGTGTTTTTCCAGGCGGGTGGTGTTAAGAAGTGACAGAAGCTTCCTTCCAAAAAGACCAGAGGGTCAAAATAATCGCGGGGTGCTGGGAGGTGATGGAGGTGGGGGTGGGGGCAAGTTTAGCTATTCCATGGGGGGCAAGCGAGGAGGAAGGGCTGGTGTGTGGTTTCTGTCTGTCTCTCTCTCTCTATCTGTGTCTTATGGTATGTTCACTAACGGCTTATGGAGCAAACTGCACAGCGCGAGAGAGAGAATAACTGTACAGGCAGAGAGAGAGAAATGCCGTCCTTACAGTGACACCAAATGTCTTTAGGGGAAACCTACAATTAGAGGCACATAAGGCAGGAATTTTACAACACCAGAGGAAAGGAAGAAATCTCCTCGCGCACCGTTGCACACTCACATCCACAGTGGGGTCTCAGGACAGCCAATTTTCCCCTCCCTTTTCTGATGGACACCAGCTTTGGAATGCCTGCCTTGTGAGTGAACTTGTGAGTGTGTGTCCCTCCACAGGTCACAGACCAAGCAGGTTAGAAAATTTCCATTGGGAAGAGAAAAAAACAACCTAGCACGGCCCCCAAAAAGTCCCTCCCTCAAAACCAGTCCCTCCTCTCCCCCCATCCTACTCCCAAATCTGTTACGGGAACTCAGGGTGGGGGAACAACTCACTGAAAATTAGTTTCCTACTCCCTTTTGTGAAGCCGGGGGGAAACAAGAGGAACGGATAACTTGTAGGGATCCCACCATCTGGGGCCTAGAACAGAGTACGGCTGCCCCAAGCCCCCCAATGGAGGGCTGGCCCAGCTGTCTCCCCTGCTGGTCCCATCCCGTGGCCAATGCCTGGCCCCACACCGGCACAGGCCCCCTCATCCTTGGAGCATCAACCCTCAATTTCCCTGCTCAGGATCCCCGAGCCAGCTCTGGGAAAGAAACACTACGTGAAACGATCACAGTCCTCAAGGTTCTTCATGGGTTTTGCCTGTTCAGACCAATAAAACGCTGGATGTTAGGGGAGACAGATATAGTCTTTCATTGCCATGGGCATATATTGTAAATAAACAGCTAAAAAACACCCAGCTCCCAGGTGGGATATGGTACAATGTGTGTTGCAGCCCAGAAATTCCTCCACTTTCTTGCAGGGTTACACA
Source organism: Vanellus vanellus (assembly GCF_965231255.1). Taxonomy (NCBI): domain Eukaryota; kingdom Metazoa; phylum Chordata; class Aves; order Charadriiformes; family Charadriidae; genus Vanellus; species Vanellus vanellus. The sequence goes on from NC_138905.1 coordinate 57,535,886, forward strand.
AAGCCTTCTCCAGCCCTTCCCCACCAAGACGACATCTGCGCTGGCTGTCGCAGACTTTGCGTTCATGGCTAGAATAGCTGGGTCAGGGTAATTAACACATCTGACCTACAAATGGCTGGGAAACCAAGCACTTTCAGTCGTTAACTCTCCGCAGGAAAACAATAGAGCCAGCCCACCTTCCAGTAAAGGCAGAGCATCTCTGGTTTGACCTCAGGGTAGCTCAAGTGTGTTCACCATCTAGGGTGAAAAACACCCAGAACATATCCTTCCTTCTGCTGTCCATCTCCACGTGGCTTGGGACAGGGACATCACGCAGAAGCCATGGAGCCCCCGGCCATTTCCATCACGTAAGGCAAGATCCCTGCAGGCTGAGCAAGGTGGTTGGCATCGCCGCCATCTCTCGTGAGGCCCTTAAAAGTCTTTGGAGCAAAGATGATGGCCACTGCCCGCTTTTAGCGTAACACTGCTGTGTTTTATAAAGTGTCTAATCTTGTTTCCTCTCCTGAAGCACAAACTCAGCCCTCAAAGGACCCTCAGGGTGCACCAGGAGTGCTTAAAAAAATAGAAAAGGGAGCAGAGTTATAAATGATGGGAATGTTGTGAGCATCAAAAGTTACCTGATTAACAACCCTCATGAAAAACAGCCTTTCCTCGGCAAGCGCAGCCTTTCTTTTTCCACAGCTTCTGACCAGGGCTGCGGTCGCATGGTAAACTCATGCATCCTCCGCAAGCCAGAAAGAGATTTTATTCCAGGATAAATATTTGTGCTGGCCGGACCTCTCCCTGTCAGTGGTCAGAGCATGTTTGTACTGAAGCCGTGCAGGGCACTACCTCCAGCCACCTTCGGTACCAAAGAAGGTTGTGATTACCCTGAGCCCCCCTGTCCTGCCTGAGCTGGAAGGCTCCCGTGTAGGAGCAGGGAGACAGCAAGTGCCCATCCACATCAGAAAGCCCCTTGAAGCACAGGATGGACATGATTTTGTGACACACAACTTCTTAGGGCAACAGGGATATGGCTCTGACCACATCCCCAGACCCACAGCAGAGTTTGGGGTGATACCAGAGCCACGTAATCATGCCAAAAGCTGGCTGAGGAGGATGGCTGGGGAGATCTCTAGATGGTTACTCTGAATCCTTGGGTGCTGGGCTGCCGGCAACCCGCTGAGACAGCTCCCGCCTCAACCAAACTTTGGCAGCCCCCTATGGGATGTTACTCTTCCCCAAGCACACCACAAGCACCACACATAGCAAATACACAAGCAACCAGAGGCACTCCCATATACACACACCTATATATGCCTTCCCCATCCCTACATGCACCCAAGAGGCTGGCTGACCTTCTAGGCCCCTCGTGCTAGCAAGTCCACCCTGGGCTGCCGAGGTTAACACCCTTGGGCTTCCTTTTCACCAGCCACAAGACATTCACCACTCCCTCCCCTCATAAAAAGCATCTGCTGTTCCTTCCTGAGAAGAAGAAGGGCTTCAATTCTGTCCCTGAAATGATGAATCTGAGCATTATATGATTTCAGATGCCTGCAATTCACCAACAAGCCCCTTCAGGGGGAACAGGGAAAAAATGCAATTGAATTTATTCATGCATGAATATCAAATGAGAAAAAGAGAATGAAGAGGAGGGCAGGAGAGAGAGGGAGAGGGTGACACGGGAGGGAGAAACAGGGCAGCAAGGAGAGGCGAAAGAAACGAAATGCTAAAGAAAGATGAAAGGTAGACACAGAGAGGCACAGGAGGACAGATGCACATAAATATACACCAAGGATAATCCATGGGTCATCACTGATGTCCATATCCCAGGATCATGTCTGTTTGCCTTTCAGCGTACCCACAGCATGGGAATAAAGAGACATTTGAACTCTCACTCAGGCAAACCCTCCACATTGATAAAAACATGCAACAGGCTTGCAAGGAGGGGAGAGGGAAAGGGGGCGGGCGGAGAAACGGAGCCATGCAGTTCATCCCTTCATCAGGTGAAATGAGTAAGTCCAGGGCAGCTCACACTCCAGAGCAGAGTCCCCTCATCCCCACAGCCCTCCCCCGACTGCACACATTTGGGAGGATTTCCGTGGTTGCTGGTACCTACACCGCAGGCATCCCCCGCAGTGGCAATCCCAGTGTTACTGGAAAGCCACTGCCCTCCCTGAGCAGACCCTCCTCTCCACCAGCCCTGAGGGAAGGGTCTGAAGATGAATGGCTCCTCATCCTGCAGCTCACAGTAGTCATGGGGCTCCGTCTTCCAACTCCCAAGGTGCTTTCAAAGCATTTTGTCACCTGCCTTGAGTGATACCCATGGGCTCTCTTGGGAGCAATCTGGGGGTGGGTCACACCAGAGGTGAGCATGGCACGAGCTGGTCCGACAGATGTGTCCAGAGCACTTCCAAGGGTCCCTCCCTGTCCCCTCTGCAATTTTCGAGAGGAACAGGAAAGTTTGCATCGTCCCTGTCACCACCTAAGCCAGCAGCACTGGCTGGGGGGGTTAGTAGGGAAAGTAAGTGATTCACTGCAACTGCTTCAGAGAGGGGACCGGGGGAGAGGGAACAAGCAGGAAAGGGGGAGCAGTATCAAAGCAGAGAGGCTGCAGGGGTAGCTCTGGGAGATGCAGTCCTCTCCTCTGCAGGTCTGCAGGTGGCTGTGGGCTGAGCCCAGTAGGCAGCAGCCTACGCTGGATTTAAAGGCATCCTGTAGCCAAGCCTCATAGGCATCATCCTGCCTCCTGCCCGGCTGACCCAGCCCCGGTCCCTCTTGCCAGCCCTGATGGCAGATCCTGCGCAGCACACAGGAGCCAAACACTGACCATCGCTGCGAATCCTGTTGCTGTTGCCCCCAGGGAAGGCTGTGCAGCCCAGCCCACCCTCCAGCTCGTCTGCGCAGTGCACAGACCCCCTCGGAGCTGCCCACATTAGCCACGGCCGTATGTGGGCTGAGCTCATCCCCCGGCACGCGGCGAGGAAGAGGAGCAGCCAGACACAAAGCAGGCTTTTTCACAGCGCTCCCAGGTAGGGCATCAGGTCCGGCATCTGTTGCCGTTGTGGGTTTATGTTTGCTGCTTCCAGGAGACGGTGCTCAGCTTTTCCCACACCCTTCAAAATAGAAAGAGAAAAATAAAATGAGAGAGAGAGAGAGTGTAAGCTCTGACGTGAACCTAACTTTAGATCCAAGGGCTGATGACTCACTCCACTGGGGGAGAAGTGGCTGAGCTGGCTGTAGGTTTCTGTTTATATACCTCACTGAGCTAAATATATAGACTGAGAAGTTCTTATGTTCTAGCCCAACAACTTCAATCTGCATTTTATCCCTCTCAATCTTAATGTTCCTTTCCCTTCTAAATCTCTCCCTCTTTTCCCCCAGCATTGCCTTCCTAATCCCCTTTACGCTTGCTTTGTTGTAGGAAATTGAAGAAACACATGTCTCCCCACCTTCCACTCTCCCCAGTGTTTATGGTTAGACTGACAGGGGATTTCTGGGAAATGATTCAGTGTTGTGGCTCTTAAGCACAGCTCCTCACACGGATCTGCCGATGCATTTCAGAGCTGGCCCGCTGCTCCCCGTCACGGTGCTGGCAATCAGATCTGTGCCACCTCCTGATCCCGGTGGTCACACGGCTCTTGGGATGGATGTCAGCTCCCTCCCAGGGGTCCCTTGTGCCATTTTTCCAGCATGGAGCTCTGCTCCAGTGCCCACCCGTGTGTCCCAGGGCTGGCATGGCGCATCCCTGCCTTCTCCAGCCCAGCACCCCGGGGCACGATGCCACTCTGCCAGCACACCTCTGGCCCCAGCCACGGCACCTGGGCATTAGGGGCCTCCTGAGGAAGGGCTGACAGCCACTGCCAGCTATTCTCCACTTCTGTGACCAGAAAGAGGACTTTGTCATCAGCAAAAGGCATCAGGATGAGACCTCCACAATTCTTTTCACCCGTGGTCTGCCAGGGGAGGGGACTCACACGGCTGGCACCCCACAGCACCCTTCCTCACACCTGCACCTGTATCTTGTACATTTATGGCATGATGGTGCCATGGGTGCTCTCCCCTTCCACAACAGTCACATACCAGACGCAGGCTGTAACCTGCCCATCAGCTGCACAGGGAGTCCAGGAGCCAACAGAGTGGGGGCCCACACATCCCCTCCTCCTCTCTGCTGGGTGCTGCCATCCCACTCCACCACCTGACAAACAGAGCATCATCTTACACGTTGGAAAAGAAGCCCCTCAAGAGGTACAACACTGGAGAAGGGCTGAGACAGAGAGCGCAGCAGCACACGATGCTGCAGGGAAGCAACATCCACATGCACAAACCTGCCTGGGCTTCTCATTTACAGGACCAGAGTGGTGTAGCAGAACTGAAATAGATGGTTGAGCACACAAAGACCATTTCTGGTTTCACCGAATGCTACCATGGATCTGTAAGCTGTGATACCCCCTCACCTCACCCCTCCTCATCCAGAACAGGTCAAGACAAGTGGAGAAGGGGATGTAAAAGAGAACAGCTCAGAAAGAGGCAAAAGGGAAAATACAAATTAATCCCTCCAGTACAGGAGAGAAACAAAGAGCGTGCAAGAGAAAAAGGAATCTCTGCCCCCAAAGGGCAGCTCCAAGCTATGGTGGCAGAGAGGTTTCTAGATGGGAGACAAAGACCATTTGGGAAAAGGTGGTTTGTTATGAAAAACAAGAGTGGAGAGGAAAAGTGTAATGAGGGGGTGTGCATTTGATGGAGAAGTCTCTAAGGGATGGAATTCAACTGAACCCAACAGCTCAGTCTAGAAAAGGAAGACCACTGTTGCAGTTTGCTGAGCAGCTGCTGGGAAGGTGAGCGTTGTCTTCAAGTTCCCTGGATGAATTTGCTCTAGATGGGGGCCTGCAGGATCCAATGGTGACATCTGGACCTGAGCTTCTCCAAGGCTTCCCTTGGGTTCGGACCCAGGCTGAGTACACCTGTCTCTAAGGGACTGTCTCCTACAGTACCCATTTGTCATCTCGCTCAAAACCTTCTCATCTCCACTCAAAGTATCAGAGAGCTGGTTTCCCAGCTGATGAGCAAGCACCAAAGCTAAGCCATCCTGACCTGCTTCACCCCACTGATCATCCAAAGGACAACCATGGAGAGAATGCATACAGCAGCCTAATCATCGCCTGGGCAAGAAGGACCAGTGTTTCATTTGGAGAGAGCGTAAGCAAGCTAACCTCAAGTGTGTAAGCACGTGCAAAATGCCTGTTGCAGAAGGACAGGCTCTGTCTAGCCTGAGGTCCACAGCCCCCAAAAGATTCATTACCCTCTCAGCACAGCTGAGCTCCCTGGCTCTGTCGGGCAGGGAGGGAGGCCAGAGCAGAGGCAGAGCAGGCAAGATGCATCCTCTGATCAGCAGCTACTCCAGGGAGCAGAGAAGAAGACAGCAAGGGCTAAAGAGCACCCCAGGCTGGACTGGGGTCTCCTCTCAAGCACGTTCACTGCTCCTTTAAAAAAAGAGAAGAGAGCAAACCAGCATCTCAGATAATAGACAGTCTTTCTCATCACCCATCCATCACTTTGGCCTTAACTCTTTGAGGCTCTGTGCCATGTTCTGCACAGCTGCTTTACCCCAGCTGGCCCTGACCCATGGTCTGGCCTGGCTTTGGACCCAGGGGAGCCTCCAAGGAAAACCAGACAAGCGTCTGCCATCAGCTGAGTGGCAGAGAGCAGCAATGGGCTGAAAAGCAAGAGGACAGCTGGGGCTAGTAAGAAAAATGGAAAGAGATTTACAAAAACAAAATAACAACAAAGACAATCTTGTGGTGCCACCTCGTGATGGGTTTGCACAACATAGTCTGGGCCAAGAAGTCCTGGGTCCAAGGATGGCTGCCTTCCAGGGAGCAGAAGTGGAAAAGGGCTGAGACGGGAGCCCAAACGCAGTAAGATCTACAAAAAGATGAGACCCATTCACATTTACTATGGCTCAGGAAAGACACAACCTTGGCTCAGCCACTGCTTTTGCTGAGAGCAGCACAAGCCCGGGAAAGCAGCAGGTAACTCCCAGTGCAAATGATAGAGAATGCCTAAAATGCTGATGGATCCAACCCTTTCCCATCATACTGTACCCTATGGCAGGGAAGCTTGTGGAGTAAAGGCACAAAACAATACCGGAATGAAAAGGAGAACGTGCCTTTTATTGTGGGACTCGCCACTGCAGTAGAGGAGTGGCTGAGATGATGCCTTTTCTTGAATTAAAAGCATAAACCGGCACAACATGAAAGGCCTGAGATTCACCTGCCCTCTAATGTAACTGAAAATTTATTTCATCCAATGATTCTTATTCTGGGCTTCAGAGCAAGATGAAACAAGATCAAGCCCCCAGGATACAAGCTGAGAGGAATATTTTCCATTGGGGTGATTATCTCCCCAACTTCATCTCTTGTCAGCTCTATCTGAAGCACGGTGTGTACTGATTTCCCCCTCATCAGGGGCAATATGCCCTTTCATGTACTTGACGCTACCAGCAAGGAATTTTCTAGGTCTAGAGGCAGCTGATGTACTTTTCTCTTCTGTCGTTGAGGTACAAAATAAGGCATCTCCTCCAGCATTTTTCAGCTTGTAGAGACGTTATATAAGCACTTGATGAAGGGAACAAATCTAATTAGCTCTCGTCTTAGGGATGAGGAAACTGAGGCTCAGAGACAGAAGATGATTCTTCCAAGGTCACCCCACAGACGAGGTGGGACGCCAGGTCTGCCCAGCTCCAGCTCAACACCGACACAGTGGGTCATCCTGTACCAGCACCCAGCTGGGAGATCCCCTGGATACCAAATCTCATCAAACACAAACAAAATCTGACACATCAAGGTGTGCACTGCCATGGGGAGGGCGAGGAAGGTGTTTCTCACCATACCTCCCATCACACTGCTGTGTTTTTCACTGGGATCGATGGTTTAATTTTCCACAGAGGCGGAGTATGGGCAGAAAGGAAGATCTCGGATTAGATCCACTGATCCAATGTGGCATCCCCTGTACTTCTAACTCTTCTCAAGTCCCACAGACCTCTTGGGTATATTTTCCAAATAAGAAAGAAAATAGAAGAGACAGAAATATATAAATATTGGAGACTAAATTTGAGCTACAGCAGTGCCTGAGGGAGAATTAGAAAAAAAAGAACCAACAAAAAAAAAAAGAATCAGAGAACAGTTTATCAGATGCAAGGTTAGGAAGGGACGGGGGTTATGGTTAATAATAAGCCAGTTTGCTGTTCTGCTCCCAGGCTACAGACCAGTCTCCCTCTCCCCTCCCCCAGCTCCTTCATCGCTCCCATCCTGCCTCCCGCCCTCTCTGTCGCTCATTCTTTCTGCTCCGTCACTTCGCATCAGGCTGGGAATTTGACGCAAGGCGCCTGCCTCTTCCCACGGCTTCACACCACTGACCCAGCCATCAGCGCCGGCACGCCCACCCCCTGCCAGCCCCCACCCCCGCTGGAGGGTGGGAAAGGGGTGCTCGGAGCACACCAGACCTGCAGGGGAAGAGTTCTCCATTTGCTGACGATGGAGCAAGGAGAAGGGTCTGCCCCAGCACCTGGGGCCACATGGTACAGCCGAAGCTGAAACGGACACATGGAGCCACCAAACTGAGCCAAAGCAGTTTGTTCTGCTGATATAGCTACGCCATCACTGGTACCCAGACAGTATCTGCACGGAAGGTTGCTCAGGAGGCCTGGCCAAGGAGAGCAGTGGTCATCCCAGTACCTTCCAATACCTAAAGGGGGACTACAGGAGAGCTGAGGAAGGACTTTTTACTAGGGCATGTAGTGATAGGATGAGGGGGAATGGCTTCAAACTGAAAGAAGGTAGATTTAGGTTAGATACTAGTAAGAAAAATTTCACTTTGAGGATGGTAAGGCACTGGAACAAGTTGCTCAGAGAAGTTGTGGAAGCTCCATCCCTGGAGGTGTTCAAGGCCAGGCTGGATGGGGCTTTGAGCCACCTGGTCTAGTGGGAGGTATCCCTGCACACGGCAGGGTGGTTGGAATTAGATGATCTTCAAGGTCCCTTCCAACCTAAACCATTCTATGGTTCTACAATTCTATGATCCCCAGCTTGCTGCACAAGCAGGCTCTATGTTCCCCCATCCTACCCCCTCTGTTGTACAGGCTTTGAGGTGAAAAGCCTTCTCCTTTCCCACCCTGCATGCAGCCCACTGGGACACATGGGACCAGACCCAGCAATGTGCAGAGCAGGCAGGTGCCAGTGGGTTGGACAGGGAGGAAAGGACTCCAGCATTTACAACTGGGAGATGAAGAAGAGGAAGAGAACCATGTGAAACAGTTCCCCACAACAACACCCCAAGAGAACCACAAAATACTCTGCCCATGTGAGGGCAGAAAGGATACATGGCTTCTTGTCACCATCAGGTACTCCCAGCGCCATCGTTTCAAAGAGGAACTGCCTTGATGTTGGCTGGGGAGTAGGGCTCAGGCAGCCACCCCGGGTTGGCCACCAGCATTTCAGAAGGGCTCCCTTGCATCTGCCTATCAGGCCAGCACAACGCCATCCTCCAGGGCAAAAAGGCTGCCGCACCAAACTCCTGGGAGGAGGCTGCTTGTCTAAGACATGTGGCTACTTAGTGGGCACTCCAAGCCCAACACAGAGCCATCAGTGGCTGGCACTGAGCTGGGATAGAGCCACCGTTAGCTGGCGAGATGTTGTGGCACAGTAGCCACAGCCTCCGTCTCCTGCTCCCTCCCATCCACCCTGCTGGCACCGGCCCCCAGTGACCCTCCATATTGCCCCCACCCAGCCAGCCCGGCCGCCACAGGAGTGTGAAAACTAGCCAGGCAGAAAGCCCAGCTGCTGTGAAAGCCACCAGGGGCCAGGAGGCCTGTATGTCTACAAATGCCCTCCAGCATTCGCACATCTGCCAACACACGTGCGCACGCATTGACACCCAAAACAAGGACAGCCCGTGCCCGCACATTCACATCTCCACATGCACATACATCACCGGTGGCGAGATGTCTCTCGGGCAAACACATCCAGAGACGGGCAGGACTGTCAACTCGAGCATCAGGCAGGGCTGAGGCTGCCTGTATTTTCCTGCCAGCTCGGGCACAGGCAGGCTGGGCAGCCCTGTGTGAGTCACCTCCGCGCAGAGCAGGTAACATCTCCATCTTCTTGCTGAAGTGTGTTGGAGCCCAAGGCTGAAGAGCAGCCTGTAGGAGCCAAGTGCTCATTATATGTCTTAAGCACAAGCTTAGTGTTTCTGCATGCATCATTGCACACGAGTTGAACTTTCGGCAAAGAGGGAAAGGAGGGATGGAGGGTGTGGGAGGGGATGGAGGGAGCGGGGAGAGGTAAGGTGCCACTTCAGCTGTCCTCATCAGGAGCAGGAGAGGTGAAGAGGCAGCTACCAAAAAGCAGGTGCCAGCGAGGGCTCTCCCAGCCACTGTGGTGAGACCGCAAGGAAGCAAAGCAGCAGAAGGAGAAGCAAACAGGGAAGGAAACATTTTTAAAGCAAAGAGGGTGAACGGGAGCTACAGCAGCCAGGAGGAGAAGAGACCAAAGCTGAGGAGAACACTTCAGCCAGGGTGAAGCTGAGGCAGGGATACACCAAGGCAACTTCTCAGCTGTTGCAGAAGGCAGATAGGCAGAGCATGTAGCCATAATTACTGGAGTACTGTGTTCAGCTCTGGGGCACCCAACGTAAGAAAGACAAGGACCTGCTCAAGTGTGTCCAGAGAAGGGCCACGAAGATGATCAGGGGGCTGGAGCACCTCCCCTGTGAAGTCAGGCTGAGAGTTGGGGTTGTTCAGCCTGGAGAAGAGGTGAGGAGAGAGAGGGAGACCTTATAGCGGCCTTCCAGTACCTAGAGGGGACCTATAGGAGAGGTGGGGAGGGAGTCTTTATCAGGGAGTGTAGTGAGAGGATGAGGGGTAATGGTTTTAAACTGAAAGAGGGTAGATTTAGATTAGATATTAGGAAGAAATTCTTTACTCTGAGGGTGGTGAGACACTGGAACAGGTTGCCCAGAGAAGTTGTGGATGCCCCATCCCTGGAGGTGTTCAAAGCTGGATGGGGCTTTGAGCAACCTGGTCTAGTGGAAGCTGGCCATGGCCATGGCAGGGGCGTTGGAACTAGATGATCTTTAATGTCCCTTCCAACTCTAACCATTCTATGATTCTTTAAGTGGGCAGAAAGACAAACCAAAGGTTAAAGATGAAGACCAGGTCACAGGTGCTGGAAGCAAATGAGAAATCAGAGGAGAATGAGTTTCTGCTGGCCCATATGACAGACAGACTTCCTGATCTTCTAGCTGCAGGGGAAAAAAACTGGGGAACGGTGAGATTGGCAGAATCTTGGTAAATCATTTTCGTGCACTGTTTGCACCCTGGGATGGAGGAAACAAAATCAGCTGTGTTGGCTGAGGGGACCCGAAGGTTGGTTTCAAAGGCAGCCGACCAGGGAAAGCTCATCTGCTTTCTGACTGCAAAATTCCCCAAGCAGTAAAGCTGGTTTCCACTGCTGAGATGGTTTTCCAAGCAGCATGGGTGTTACGTGGAACGAATTGAAAGGTTCTCCTCCCCTTAGATCAACACTACAGAGACTCTCTAAAGGAGACACACACACAAAATCAGTTTTCCTTTAGACACCTTTTTGGCTCACATCTAAGCCAAGATTCAGCTAGAATTAATTGCCTTAGCGAATGGCAATGCACTCCAATCCAAGTCTTGTGAGGAAAATCTGATGAATGACTTCTGTTGTCTAGAAAAATGACATGTAGTCAAAGTCATATTTGAGGAGTGAAGGATAGCATGCGTCTCCATAAGGCCTTATGGTTCCAGAGGTGATGGAGAGGTTTTCTTCCATCAGTCTGAGAGTGATGGGGGAGGAGAATAGTTAGGAGAATCATGCTGCCATGATCAGAGATGCAGAAAACATGACCTATCAAGAAGGTACCGAGCAAAATGAAGCTGTTTAGACTACAGAAGATTGAGAAGGGGCACAATAACAGCATTCAAATACATACAAGTTTATTACAAAAGGAGAAGAGTTCTCAATTCTTAGTGTCCACAGCGGACAGAAGAAGAAACAACAGGCTTGCATTGCAGTACAGGACATTTAGTGACAGGGAGAGCAAGGCGTACAATCACAGACTGCTTGAAGATGCAGGGGAATGTCCTGCACTTCAGGCCTTCAAAACCAGGCCAGCCAAAACCTCTTGGTAATGATGCATGCATTGATCATCCTGAGATGGATATGAAGTCAGTGACATCCTGAGGACCCTTCCAGGCCTGTCTTCTGTGGGTGTCTAATCCCAAATGCCTGTGGCCACCACCACAATCAACTGTTGCTATTGTGGTGCTTTTTGGGGAGAAGCAGCAGCTGCCTCTCCCCTGGCCATTCCTTCCCCAGCAATGCCCATTTATTTTGTCTTCCTGAGAGTCTCACAGAGCCCAGCATGTGTTTGCAACACTTTGTGAATAATAACACTTTTGTATCTCCAGCAAAATAAAAAACTGGGTCAGCTAAGGCACACGCCTGTGTACATCAAGAGCAGCCAATGCATCTGCCGATGAACCCCACAGTACCGCAAAATCCAACCCACCAGGCACACAGGGGTTATAAGGCAGTGTATCTCCATGGGGAGAAGAGGGGAGAGTTCAGATATCACTGGGAAAACACAACCATTTGGGTGACATTTCATAGGTGAAACCATGAATAAAACAGGACCTGAGAGAGGGTTTTAACAAATTGCTCACACTAATATCCTGGCCACTGGGAGCAAGGGAGTGAATGTGCGATTACCCCAGCTCCAGAAGCTGCCTCCAGCACCCCCGACCTGCATGCATACTTATCAGAAAGGGCCAGATGCAAATAAAGCAACAGACACATACTTACCTGCTGTAGTCTGCAGGAGGGTGGCTGAGGAGGGACATTCAGAAGGAAAAAGTGAGCCTGGAGCTCTGGGGAAGAGCAGAGACAAGAGGAAAGCACAGCACTGAGCAAAACAGAGACTCTTATAACTGGGGGGAGTTTAGAAGGAAAGGATAGTCCTGGTTCATGAGCTGGAGTGGGTTCCACAGCTGGTAGGAAGGTCTCAGGCCCCCAAACCCATAGGCTCTCAACTGGCTGCAGCCCATGTACAGGGATGCCAAAGCAACCACACTACATTTAAGAAAAGCTGAGCTTGGGGTGCTGGCCAAGAGACCAAGATGAGGCATGAGGATAAAGAACTGGCTGGACGGTTACACTCCAAGTGTTGCGGTCAACAGCTTGATGTCCAAGTGGAGATCAGTGATGAGTGGCATTCCTCAGGGGTCGGTACTGGGACCTGTACTGTTCAACATCTTTGTCAGTGACATGGACAGTGGCGTTGAGTGCACCCTCAGCAAGTTGCCGATGATACCAAGCTGTTTGGCGAGGTAGACATGCCGGAGGGGAGGGATGCCATCCAGAGGGACCTGGACAGGCTGCAGAGGTGGGCCCAAGCCAACCTCATGAAGTTCAACAAGGCTAAGTGCAAGGTCCTACATCTGAGTCGGGGCAATCCCAAGCACAAATACAGGCTCAGTGGGGAAAGGCTGGAGAGCAGCCCTAAGGAGAAAAACCTGGGTGTGCTGACTGACGAGAAGCTCAACATGAGCCAGCGATGTGCAATCGCAGCCCAGAAGGCCAACTGTATCCTGGCCTGCATCAGAAGAAGTGTAGCCAGCAGGTCAAAGGAGGTGATTCTGCCCTTCTACTCCACTTTTGTGAGACCTCACCTGGAGTACTGCATCGAACTCTGGAGTCCCCAACATAAGAAGGACACAGACCTGCTGAAGCATGTCCAGAGGAAAGCCACGAGGATGAACCGAGGGCTGGAGCACCTCTCCTATGAGGAGAGGCTGAAAGAGTTGGGGCTGTTTAGCCTGGAGAAGAGAAGGCTCCAGGGCCTTCCAGTACCTAAAGGGGGCCTACAGGAGAGCTGGGGAAGGACTTTTTACTAGGCTATGTAGTGATAGGACAAGGGGGAATGGCTTTAAACTGGAAGAGGGCAGGTTTAGATTAAACATTAGGAAGAAATTTTTCACTTTAAGGGTGGTGAGGCACTGGAACAGGTTGTCCAGAGAAGTTATGGAAGCTCCATCCCTAGAGGTGTTTAATGCCAGGCTGGGTGGGGCTTGGGCAACCTGGTCTAGTGGGAGATGTCCCTGCCTATGGCAGGAGGGTTAGAACTCAATGATCTTCATGGTGGTCCCTTCCAACCTAAACCATTCTGTGATTCTATGATTCTATGTTTGATCTGTCCCTCCCCAGAGAGCAAGACCTTGAGCCACCACAGGTATGCTTGTGTGCACGTGCACATCTGTCCCTGCTGGGCCAAAATCCAGACTGAAATCAGACCCTCTGTTGGAGAGAAAGCTGTTTGCTGCCGCAAGGCAGGCAAAAGGGAGAGAGAAAAAAAAAAAAAGTCCCAGCAGTGGGATGCATGGGCAGGAGCTGCTCAGATGTTTCATCTGGCCACTTCTCTTGCTGTGTTTTACAACGCCCCAGTGACCAGCGGCGGGTGCCCTGAAAATGCTGTCCTATGTTATCTCAGCATGGACCTGTGTCCTGACCACTAAGGTACAGCCCCAGAAGATGGAGAGCTCTCTGATGTCACCCATCGCCCCTCAATCATCCCCGATCACCTTGGCGTAACAGGCCTAGGCCATTCTCCCCCCTGAGGAGGGGATGGGAGACAGGAGAGAGCAATTGCCAATTTTAATGCATCCAGCAATAATCATGCTGGCAAAGATGTACAGCGCACAAAATCAGGCAGCAGGAGTACACAGGCAGGGAGCCGGAAATAATTACCATGATACTGTAACCAGAAAACACAAGGCCAAGCTATTTACCATACTAATTACTGTTTATCCCTGTTTATGGCTCCACATGGCAGTGGGACTGGCGGCCTTATTGGAGGTGTAAATGCTTAAAGGAACAAGCTCTGGATATTAGAACTATATGCCAGGTTGCAGGAAAGCCTCTGCTGCGCTGAGGACAGGGAGAGACGAACCGTGCATCCCTCTCTTCCTCTACTGAAGAGCCGGAGTTGGCGAAAGGAAGACCCAGCTGGTCCTCCTGGGGCACAGTTATGGGGAAGTGTCCAGAGCCTGCTACGTGCTATTTAGCTGCTAATGCATCTCCATACCTTCACCTCCATCAGGTCTTTTTCTCCTACACTATTTCTCTTGGATGCTGCTACTAGATTAAAGATTTCCCCAACGTGTTCCTTAATGGTCCTCCTTCTAAACTGCATCTGTTCCAACAAAATAAGATACAGTTTTTCCCATATTAAGACAGAGTTGTTTTTCCAAGGCAGTTTTCCCACATCCTCCTTCCCTCAACACAGAATCACAGAATCACAGAATCACAGAATAGTCAGGGTTGGAAGGGACCTCTGGAGATCATCTACTCCAACCCCCTTGCCAGAGCAGGGTCACCTACAACAGGTTGCACAGGACAGCGTCCAGGCAGGTTTTGAACGTCTCCAGAGTGGGAGACTCCACAACCTCTCTGGGCAGCCTGTTCCAGTGCTCCACTACCCTCAAAGTGAAGAAGTTCCTCCTCATGTTAAGATGGAACTTCCTATGTTCAAGCTTGTGCCCATTACCCCTCGTCCTATCAATGGGCACCACTGAAAAAAGATTCCTCCTATCTCTCTGGCATCCTCCCTTTAAGTATTTATAAGCATTAATAAGATCCCCCCTCAGTCTTCTTTTCTCTAGACTAAAGAGACCCAAGTTCCTCAGCCTTTCCTCATATGAAAGATGTTCTAATCCCCTAATCATCTTTGTAGCCCTTTGCTGGACCCTCTCCAGCAGATCCCTGTCTTTCTTGAACTGGGGAGCCCAGAACTGGACGCAGTACTCCAGATGCAGCCTCACCAGGGCAGAGTAGAGGGAGAGCATGACCTCCCTCGACCTGCTGGCCACACTCTTTTTGATGCACCCCAGGATGCCATTGGCCCTCTTGGCCACCAGGGCACATTGCTGGCTCATGGTCATCCTGTTGTCCACCAGGACTCCCAGGTCCCTTTCCACAGAGCTGCTCTCCAGGTCAGCCCCCAACCTGTACTGATGCATGGGGTTATTCCTCCCCAGATGCAGTACCCTACATTTACCCTTGTTGAATTTCATTAGGTTCCTCCCTGCCGAACTCTCCAGCCTGTCCAGGTCACGCTGTAAAGCCGCACAGCCTTCTGGCGTGTCAGCCACTCCTCCCAGTTTAGTGTCATCAGCAAACTTGCTGATGGTACACTCTACCCCTTCATCCAGATCATCAATGAATATATTGAACAGGACTGGACCCAGTACTGACCCTTGAGGGACATCACTTGTTACTAGACTCTGCACCACTAACCACAACCCTCTGAGCTCTATCTGTCAGCCAGTTCTCAATCCACCCCACTGTCCATTCATCTAGCCTGCACTTCCTAAGCTTGCATGTGAGGATGATGTGGGAGACAGTGTCGAAAGCCTTGCCAAAGTCAAGGTAGACAACATCCACTGCCCTCCCCTCATCCACCCATCTAGTCACTTCATCATAGAATGCTATCAGATTAGTCAGACACGGCTTCCCCTTAGTGAATTCATGTTGACTACTTCTGATAACCTTCTTTTCATCCAGGTGCTTTGAGATGATACCCAGCACAAGCTTTCCAGGGATGCTTTCCAGCATCCCTGGAAAGACGATGGAACACCTTTCTCTTTTCTTCTTTTTTTTTTTTTCTGAACAGGTTCAGAGTAGAAGCACAGGAAAAAGGGAGGAATCTGCCGCAGACCACCCAGTTGCCACTGGCAAAGGTGAGCATTAGAATGAAGATTCAGGAGCTTGTAGCAGCAGCCCCTGCTCCAAACCTGGGCCCGCTGCTCCTTTCTGTGTGATGTCCTGCTGGGATGTTCTGCCCAGCAGCAGCCAGCCAGCCTCTGCTGCCTCTCCTCACCGCTGCCTGCTACAAAGCTGCCTTGACAACAGCAAGAGGTATCTGAAATACTTCCCTAACCATTTTTATTTTTTTTAATTCCGTAGGCTATGTCACGGGGAACTATGTCCCCAGAGGTGCTGCCCACGCTAAGGAAGAGTCAGAATGTCCAGGCCCTGGGCACTGCTGATCTCTCAAAATCCTGGGTCCATCACCCCTTTGTTCAGGGCTGATTCATTCTTCCCTCGCACTGCTCATCACTCACTGAGTCTTCCCACTAGAAGCCGTGCAGCTGGTGGCTCTTGTCTCTGCCCCTTGCACTTCATTCTTCAGCCCAGGGATTAAAACAGCGCCTACCTCTCACGAAGCTCTCTCCCAAAATAAAATCAGAAAACTGTGTTGGCCCCAATCTGTCCCTATACCTTCCCTCCATGCTACATTACCAGATGCTCTCGTGGAGCTGGGCATGTCCTATTCACTTCCATCGAGGATGTGATATCTGAAAACCCCTGGGAGACAACGGCTTTCCAGTCTGGAGGATTTGCCTCCCCCACTGCATCAGATGTGTCAGAGCAGCATTTCATTTACCTTTTCCAGTGATTTTTATCTGTCTGGTTATTAATGAGTAAGTTTAACCCACTCCTGGGCAAATCCCTGAAAGTCAGACAAGTCACGGTGAGGGGGAGCCAGTCTGTAAGGGAAACAATCATAAATTGAGACAGACTCCAAGCAGGCGCTGACCCTTCAGGGCATGAAGAACGACTCCCTCTCGGCCGATCCTGCCCCCTGCAAAGGCCTGTGGGTGCCCAGCCTGCCACCAGCACAGGTTGCTGAGCACTAGCCATGTCACTGTCCCCAGCTCTCCCAGTATCAAGCACCCTGCACCACTGTGATGAGAACCCAACTCAGCTACAGCCACCTCGACACAGTTTCTAAACACGGCCATGACCAAATCATCAGTGCCTATCTGGGAAAGACATTTAATTTCCTTCAGATAAAAACGAACTCATAAAATCCATTTCAGTCTGTTCCTCTGGTAACCTGTTTCTCTCTTCAATTTTCCTCCTCCAGGATGATGTCCATGTTTGTTTGCTCAATGCCCAGACTTTCACCCCTCTCATGTATTGCCCCCACCACAACTACTGCACAGAAGGATGCCACCACACACCCTTCATGACCCAGACGCCTAAGAAAGCGCCATCATGAAAGTAAACTAATCTTCTCAAGGGAAAAAGCCTATACCAAGACCTCACTCTCACCCTTCTCCAGTTCAAAGGGGGTTGCTCTAAGCCGTCCAAATTCCAGTGATTCTAAACCTCTCCTCCTCCGTGCTCTCAGCGCTGTGACAGATGCAGCCATACCCACAGCGCTTCCTCTACACCACTGCTCCCAGCCCTTCCAAAAGCTGCTCCCATAATGCCAGAAGATACCACAAGTGCATCTGCGTTTACATTTTGGCAACAGGTGGGGGGAACCCAGAGCTGCTCACACACTATTTATGCTGGGAACAGACCTACCCCGGCTCTCATACCACTGCATGTTGTACAAGTCCATTCCCACCAGTCTGTATGTAGCTTATACTGACATAGAGTGGCTCTTCACCCCATGGAGCATATAAGAAACTTGCATGCCCATATGCTGACAGATCAAGCGGCACAGACTCACACCTTGGCTTCAAGGACGCAAATTACAGGGACAGCTCACAAAAGACTTAAAGGTAATCACACCTCCGGTATATGCATTGTTCCCACACTCTCCCAGCACACACACGCGCTCTCTGGCATGATGCTGCTCGTGGGGATTCGTGCCGCCCTACTGCTGCAACAGAGGCAAATGCCCAAACAATGTCATTCGTTCCTAATGCCTGTGTGCATCTCGCAGCCTCGGCACAGTTGGCTTAATTGCCAGTCTCTGCTGGGAGGCAGCTTAGGGAGGAACGGGAGGGAGAAAAAGAGGAGCGAAGGCGAAAGCAAGCAAAAGGAAAAGAGAGCAAGGTGAATAGGAGCCCGTAGAATAGAAAATAACACTGCCAGGCAGAGCGGCAGCTGAATTGGCTGTGACAGGCAGACCCTCTCTGCACCTGGGATTCAAACACAAGCTTATTTTCCTGGTTTCTTCGAGAGACAATGAGTCCTGACTACCTGTCACCAGATGTCACCAGCAGAAAAAGGGCCCCAGGTGCTCCCGGCCCGCACGGCTGACACAGGTATGATGGCTGAGGTCACAGGTGGCATTTCCTGGAGATGAACGGTGAGGAGCACAGAGGGAAAAAAAGAAAAATCGAGCAACAGCAGAAACTAGAGACCCAAGGCGATGCTCTTGCCAGGACTCCTGGTGTTCCCAGAGGACGAAGGACAGCTTCGCTGCCTGCATAGCTCCTGTCCTGATCATCTGAGGGGCAGGGAACCAGCCAAATGGTGTGTGCCTTCAGGCACACACGCTTCTCCCCAGGGTCCCAACAGCACACAAGTGAAGACATTCACTGTCTTTCCTCAGCTTGCCAGCTCACTGAGGGGCCATGAAGGACATACTCCCAGAGAAGTAAGGTCAGACTGTGCCAGGTCTCCTAACAAGCAAGCTACACCCTCAGCAGCCCATCAGAACAAGGGTATCAAAACCAGCTGGTCGTGTCCAACCACGAGGGACCCACAGTGTATCGCTTGAACAAGACCACTTTCACCCTTCAGCATGGCCCTCCTCCCCAGGACTGACAACTGGTAGGCAACACCAAAGGTGAGGGGCCATCAGCTGGTAATTTTAGCCTCCCTTTTTGGGAAGGAGTGGAGCATGCCACCCCACACCTCCCAGTGAGGCACCCAGCCAGGAACCTGCTTTTGTGCCCTCCCACACAAAGGTGCCACCTGGGACTCGCCACCTTCCTCTGCCTCCTCCTGCTCCAGACCAAACCACCCACACACACCCTTCCCTGCTGAAACTGGCCAAGTAACTGCTGCCAATTAAACACCGCTGTTTTCACTGTTTTCTTAATAAGGAAAAAGTAATTGAAATTTAATTTAGTCAATGATCGAGCGACAGGGGAGGGTGTGTGAAAATGAGCCAGCGTTGGCTCAGGTTCCAGCAGGAAAGAGCTTGAACCAAGATGGGACTGGGGGAGACGCCTGGGGCATCTGAGGGGGATGCTATAGGAGGTTTCGAATTGGGGACTCCCAAATCAACAGCCCTCCCAGCTAGATCTCTCCCCTAGTCCATCCCCAGCATTACGTGTAAAGCCTCCAGGCACCCTCCTTAGATCATGCACATACAACAGTGGAAACCTCCCACCCTGTCCATGCAGCCTGCAAGGAGCAGGGCACCTATCTCCTGCCCTCTTCTTCCCCTCTGCCGCCAGCCACCGGTGCTGAGCCATCAGAGTGGGCAGCCACGGGCCCATCAGCACGAGCTGCCAGCAGAGAGAAAGGGAGAGAAGCAGAGGAGTCCTGGGGGGCCGACAACAAGACCGGGCTCGTGAGTCATCCCCTCTGCAAGGGCGTACCCACGGCCCCCGCTGGCTACCACCGCGCTCCAGGAAGATGCTGAATATTCAATGAAGTGGGTTTTGGTGGTTTTTTTTTTTTGTTTTTTTTTTTTTTGGATCTGCCGAAAATGGCAAGGGAAACTCCACTGTAAATTTAAAAAAATAAAAATAAAAAAGGAAAGAGAAAGATCACAATCTCATCACCACAGCCGGTCTTACACCTTCCCCGAGGATATGTTAGAACAGCCAAGGGTGTGAGAGGAAAGCAGCCTGTAGGGATCTGTTTCTGGCAGACTGGGGGGAGGGAGGACACTGGAACGGCTGTGGGAGGGTGTGTGTGTTGCCATCCCCACCAGTCTGAATGGGTGCGGGTGCACAGGCAGCCTGGGTTTGCAGGTGAAGGGATGGAGCGCATGCCATGCTGAGGGACAGCATCACCCGGCTCTGACATCTCTGCTAGAGGTCCCAGCATCTCTGCTGTGGTTGACACTAGAGGACCTCATTTAGGAAAGGCAAGCTCTGACAGGAGATTTTGCAATGCCGACTTGCCGGGGAAGGATGAGGCTCAGTGGCTGCTTTCACGCATCATCAAGCGCATCACCACAGAAGTATGTGGTGACAAGGGACCACATGGGGTCAGCTAGTCTGTCTGCTCTTCCCCCAAATCAGTGAGACAGAAGCCACCTTTCACTGATGTTAGCAAAGCCTCACCGATGGCTGACAACTCAGACCTCACACTCAAGTCCAGCCAATCAAGACTCATGCTTCACCACCCGTAGCTTTTTCTGATGTCTCCTCTAAACATCCCTCACTGCAGTCTAAACCTATTGCTTTTTCCCCACTGCAGACACAAGGAAGACATCATCTTCTCTCTCTCCACAATCTTCTCCTGCTTGTCTGAAGTCTTCCCTCCTCTCAGTCTTGTCTAGAGGAAGCAACTCCAGCCTTTTCAGGCACTTTTTGCAGTCCATGGTACCTAAACCGCGTTGAACTCACAGCTTTGAGGCACAAACGGTACCCTAGTTTCAGCTCCTGGAGCCCTTTTTAGCTCTGTTCCTGTCTCACCCCTTTGAAGATGAATACAGGACAAATTGAAGGAGGAACGGAAATCAGGTCATTAGTCCTTAGCTTGGAAAGTCCCTTGGTATCAGCAGACACAGGGTTAAATTGTCATAGTCAGTAAAACTTCAGCCCAGTAAGAGAGGAAACCTCTTGCACCCCGGTGTGCCATACAGAAGATGTGGCACAAGTTCTCTGTCCCAAAGAACAGGACTCGGCTGGGGAGGTGGATGGGAGGGCGGGAGCCGGGAATCGCAGGCAGGGATGTGGAGCAGAGGTTCTGGCTGAAGCCCGTCAGCTCATCCCCAGAGGAAACAGTGCCATCAGGATGGTGCAGGGGGAATTCGAGTCTCAGAGCGCAGCTGAGGGAAGAGAGGGTGCCTGAGTGCATGAGGGAGCAGGATGGAGAGATTTAAGGAAATGATAGAAATTTTCTCCCACTCTCCTCCACCCTTTCATTTTCTGTTCTCCACTTTCTCTTCTGGTCTCTGTCTCACCTTCTGTCTCTCCCTCTGCAAGCACTTATTGGCAAGTTTTCTGCAGAACACAGCTATTTTGAATGTGTGTTCCTCTCCTTCCCTTACAATATTTGCTCTCTGATTCTCGGTATCTTCCTTGCTGGTGAAGCTGATCAGCTTAATGATGATAATATTGAACATGGTAAAATGGCTTCTTTCATACTGAAGCCAGTTCTTCATTGCTCTTCTCTCAGGTACCAGCCACTTCCATGCCTTTCCTTGTCACAGCAGACCCAGAAACTCACATATCACCTTTTCTCCCCCCACCCATCTTCTCCACTTGGAAGAGAAGGACATTCTCTATCATATATTTTGAATCTGCTCTTTGAGAAAGCCTGAGATGTAAAATGGCCTATTTTAGTCCTATCCCTCATTCCCAGTCAGGTGTCACTCTTGGGGAACCCAATCTCCTCAAGTTAGTGGCTTGCCTAGTGTGGAAGTAGCAAGCGATGCATTCCTTATCTCCACGGGATCTAGATCTCTACCCAGCCTCCGTTCCCATCACTTTCATGCTTACTGCACAGACGTTAACTCCCCCAAAGCAGAAGCTGAGGGTCCACAGTAAGGTCCTGCATTTTCCAGCAAAAGAAGCCCACAGATCACTTGTGCTGTGATTCATCCTAGTGGAAAGAACAGTGTGGGCTCCCCATCTCATCGTGCGTCACAGAACCTGCCCCCAGTGGGAGCCCACAGAATAACTGGTGTTGAAAGGTATCTCTGGAGGCCTTTGGTCCAAATCCCTGTTCAAAGCAGGGCTAACTTCAAAGACAAAGCAGGTTGCTCGGGGCCTCATCTGCTCAAATTTTAAGTATATCAAAGGATGGAGACTCCAAAATATCTTTGGGCTACCATCTCATGTCTGAACCACCCTCCTGATAATTATTTTTCTTTGTATAGAATTGGAATTCCCCCTGCTGCATCTTCTCTCTGCTCCCTATTGTCCTTGGTGCACACCTCTGAGAAGAGTCCAGCTCCATTTTCTCTACAACACCCCTCCCCCATTACTTAGTGGAAAATAGCAAACAGATCCCCCTTAAATTTCCCTCCTCCAGGCTAGGCAAAGCCAGTGTTCTCAGCATCTCCTCACATGTTATGTGCTCCATCTCCCTCATCATCTTCATGGCCCTCCACTAAACTCACTCCAGTTTGCCACCATCTGTCTTGTACTGCAGGTGGGGGGGGGGGGGGGGCAATGACTGACTCTACCTCTCCTTGCTTGGGACCTCCCTAGGCTGAACTAAGGCTTGCTCTGAATGTTTCCTCTGTTCTTTATTTCACTGTTAAATGGATGGTAAACAGCCTCCAGGCTATCCAAGTCAATGATACTCAACCGAAACCACAGTTTGGACCACCAGGTTCAAAAGACTGTATAGATTTTATTATTAGCAAATCATATTCCCGGTCCAGAGGAAAAACCACCCCCTGGCAACACCAGGGTGAGGAATAAGATGATTTTGTGAACCTCTTAACAGGGGTGGGGAGCCATAAAACAGACTTAGTCCTGTCTTCCCTGCCCAGCTGTCAGTGTAGTTTGGGAATTAACTCATCGTGCTTTATTTATCATCAAAATTTTCAGTCAATGGCCAAAACAGAGAGGCACATTTTTCCCCTGTAAAATGTACTCAGGCATATCCCAATCTCTCTCAGCATTGGCTTGCACCCAGCATCGTAAAACCCTTCCACTTGATTCTTAAACAGGAGGGAGACAAGCTCCAGGAGTCCCAGCTGTACTTCGTAAAGGGAGGAGGAAGACAGAGTGACACCATCTTGCCATGCAAAATAAAGAGAGAAAGGAACAGGACCCCAAGCAGGTGGTATGGGGAAGACTCTACTCACTCTGTGCCCAGGATGATTGACTGGGGGAACTCACTGCTGCAGGACATCACCAACGCAGGCAGCTTGACTGGGTGTTTAACTGGAGGTGAGTAGTTTTAAAAGCATAGATGGCACTTAGATCTTCTAGTAAGTGTGGCAGCATCTAAGGGCTTCCAGGTGGAAGTTTGTGAAGTGATTAGGGACCTCCCTTTCTTCTTTCCCAGCCAGGCACCTCAAAAGAAGCATGACACAGGGGGTAAAATGGGAAGGATTCATCTCCTGAAAGACATATGCACTGGTTTGTCCACTTTGTTGGGAGTTACCCTGTGACCTACACACATGGTGGCTCACCCTGTTATAGCAGCTCCAAGGAGAACTTCAGTGATGCCCCAAATTCACTAGTGGGAAAGTGCCACGATTCCTGGGGAAGGGCACTGTGATTTCAATTACCTGGAGGTATTTGAGAGGGATTCAGCGAGAGATACACGGGTCCCACCTATTCCAATTCCCCACCCTCAAGCTCCAGTTGCCATGGCAATGGTACTGACAATTTCAATGCATAAACCCAAATTTGCATTTTAATGGGACATAATTAGAATGCTGAGATAAACGATTCTTCCTCACTAAAAGGTAACATAAACGCCACATCTCACAAATATGCTCTACCAGCAAGTATTGCGCATACACGCACGCACACAGAGCCTATACGTGGCTGGGCTGTGGGAGCAGGGAACTTGCTTTCAGTTCCTTTATGCCTAACTGGGAAGTTTTATATCTGCAGCACAAAACCACGATTTCCAGATTAAAATAACAGATTTACCAGATGCCCACTGAAAAATTACCGTATCACCTCCTGGCCGCTATCCTGCCACGCCATGCTTCCCCTCGCAGGTCCAAGCAGGGTCAGGCCATATCTGCTGTCCCAACACCAGACCCATATGCCGGCAGCTCTCAGCATCAGGGACCTTTTCCCAGACATGATGAAAAACCTGTCCCTCTCCAACTGTCCTAATAGTTATTTTCCTTTTTTTTTTTTATATAGCGAGATGTGCTTTCGCTTGGTTATGTGCAATATGCCCAGGAGTTTATTTTCCAGCTCTTGGATCAGGGAAGGAGTACTGCGTTAGTACCTGTCCCACACTGTCAGCAGAGAGGCCAAGTAGTTATGAGAGGGCAGAAGGAGATTTTTAAAAGGAAATGTTTCCAAGACATCTTTCTTTACTTCAGCAACAGGCAGGGAAGGAGAATGGCGGGGGGAGAACCCATTCTGCACCAAATAGGAAAGCAGAAAATGAATTTTTCCTGCCCTTGATACAAACTAAATTCAAAGCAAGCAGCTGGCAGGAGTGAATAGACAGAAGAGAGAAAAGGAAAAAAAATAAATTAAAAAATAAAAAAGGAGAGAAAGGGAGAAAAGCAAACAAGTGAATCACAAACACTGCAAACCGCCTGGAAATTTCATTTGGTTTTTCAATTGGGAAGTGACATGATGCCTACTGGGGAGGGGGCAATTGCATCTGGGAGAGGCTGAAAGTAGCCGCCCCGCGGGGACTGCAGGCAGCTCTGCAGGAAGGGGAGGGCACGGGACCTCCCTCAGTCCATCTGCCTCGTCCCACCTGCCTGGGATGTGGGAGCAAAGCCACAGTTCCTGCTCAGCAGCGCTGACAGGGCACCACCGACACTGATCTGCTGTCTGCAAATGCATCGAGTAGACAACACAGAAGTTGCTCCCCAGGACCCCTGTGCCCCGGATCTCTGCCTTTATTCCTGCAAAGAGCTTTCCAAGGGGTTAACATACCCCTTCAAGCACCACAGCCTCCTATCAGCACTGGCTAAGAGGCCACGCTCGCTCCATTAGATAGGCAAGATTAGGCCCCAGAGGGTTCAGGCAACCTCCTGCTCCTCCTCCACGATCACACCCAGCATTTAGCCCCACGTTCAGCAGAAACCCAGCGCTGAAAAGCTCCACATCCCACCCCTAGCGCCGCCTGGTCTCAGCACAGCTTCATGTCCAACAGGCACCGGGGCAAAGCATTCAGGGCTACTGCTTGCGGAGGGGAGATCCTAATTCCTCCTCCAGGAAAGTCTAGTCCTACTCCTCTGGGCTGCACAAAAAAAAGAGCATGCCTCCCCCTTGCCTCTCCCACCACCCCAGCTGGCAACCCCATTTAATCTCTCTGCCCTCCTTCGTTTGCCAGAATCAAATATTAATTGGGCTGCGCTGTGACGGAGCGAATGTTAATACGCCTTGGCACGCGATCAAGCGGAGCCGGATTCAGCCTCCAGCGCGGCGAGCCCAGCAGAGGAGCCTCTGGGGCTCCCCACCGCTTTGGCCAGCCTCAAAGGCTACACGTCCTGGGGGTTTGCCTCCAACCTCTTCCACGTCCTCTTTAGCACTGGTGCACGTGCATGTGTAAATGCACACGCCCAGGTTGCGCGCACGCACACATAGGTTCACCTAGAGCCATCCAAACCCCAGGCAGTGAATCGGCTGCACAAAATCAGCGCGGATGCGTGCTGAGGGGCTCACACCCTGTACATCCCATGGCGACGCTTCCATTCATGTAAGTACACCCAGGTAGGAACTCATATGGATGCTAACACTTATATGGGGGGTGCCCTTGTACCAATGTAAATCATGGTGTACCCAGTAAAACAGGAGGCTGTATACTTAAATGTTACGGTCTGAGAAACTCATAACAATTTATTGTTGTTTAGACAATCATTTTATCACCCAATGACCCCTCCCCCCCCAGGAAGGGGAATCAGGAAAAAACAAGGAAAACTGCAAGTTGAAATATAAACAGATTTAATGGAATAAACTTAGATAATTAACATTAATAGCACTAAAGAATCAATATTGATCCCAATACCAATACAGAATATGCAAAGATTATACTCAGCCAATTCTATGTCAGAAGCTGTGCACTCCCAGCGGTGGACAGCAAGTGGCGGACAACACCAGCACTACGGCTTTGGAAGGAAGGGAAGGGCTCAGGGGTCCAGCACCGGGGCAAGAAGTTCTCATGATGGCAGCCATCAAGTGAGAGACAGAACTTTGCAGTAAACTTTTTAATTTATATTGAATGTTACATTCATGGTATGAAATAATGCTGTTGGCCAGCTTGAGTCAAGCGCTCAGGTCTCGCTCCTCCTCATCCCTGCACCTGGCAAGCTTGAAAACACTGAGACCTTGAAACCCACACACCATAGCTGGCTATAAAGTAAATATTTTCACAAATTCAGACACTAGAGCCTTCTAAAAGTGCAGCCTTCCCAAGTTTTAGAAGAGAAATTAGTCCTGTGTCGCTCAAACCAGGACGCTACACACAATCAAACTGAAACACTTTCCCATAGTTGATGGCTTTCCACATAACCCTTGTTCCCTTGTTTCTGGCTTGCAATTGATTAACTTCAAAATAAAACCACATAGTTCTCCAAAAGATGATCTGTGACACAGGTATGGTGCTTCACGGGGCATTTATTAGCCAGTTCCTCTCCCTTAGGATACAGCTTACAGGTTCTGCACAGTAGGGACCCCTCAGAGGATGGAGACATGATCCCAAGGTCCAGTTCACAAGACAAAGTTTTAGGAACAAACAATGGAATAAGGGAGGAAGAAAAGAAAGAAGAAAAGGGCTGGCCTTATAACTGAGAGGGACTCAAGTGCTGGGAGTCAAGATCGAGAGATAAAAGGTCAGGTTGAACTGTCATTCTCCCAGAAATTGCTGACCCTGGTTGGAGAAACAAGGGTTAGAGGGAGAAAGAGAGGACAGGGAGAGAGGGAAATAGGCAATGCAAGTCGAAAGACAGCTATCAAAAGAGAGAGGGAGTGAAGGAAGGAAAGAAAAAGTCAAAGAAGAAAAGCCCTAAAAAAATTAAGCAAGTAAACAAAATGATAAAACATCTGCCACCACGCTGAGAAATGTGCACGCCAACTGCGGGACAGAAGATGTCCTCGCTCACTGCACAGGGAGGCCTTGTGTGAGCCAGACTACACAGCCACTTGGGTCTGCCAGCTGCCACCCTGCATTCATGCCCCACATCTTCGGTAACAGGGACCACATGGCTGGCTTGTCACTTGGCTTTCTTGGTGAGAGAAAAGGCCAGCCCCTGGCAAGGCTCCCTACACCACTCATCGCAGCTCCCCAGCTCCCACCTTGGCTTTGGGGGGCTACCACGGTGCCTCCCCAAGACTCCTCTCCCTGCTAGCCCTGCGGGGGAGGCAACAACATGGCCACTTACCGGAGGGAGGCATGCTGCAGCCAGGGCTACACATGGGTGACAGCAGACGGGGACACCGAACAGCAATCCAGGGCTAAGCATTATCAAGGGACTTGCTGCCAAACCAGTATCACGGACCGGCAGGAGATGAGCACTACTCAGACAAAAGTCATGATTCACACTAAGGCCCTGATGACTACCAGCTTCAGGCTGGTGTGTTCAAAAGTAGTGGTATGCAGTTGAACCCCAAAACCCTCCTGCACCTTGCTGGTTCTGTGCCCAAAACTTGCCAGGGTTGGGTTAAACCTCCAGCAACTCAATGCTTGTCTTGCAAACCTCTTCTGCGCCCTCCCCCTGCTCGTGGTAGGGCCTTCCTAAAGCTCAGCACCCATCTCAGTACCCATCTCTCCTGGCTGCCGTGCTTGTGGCAGGCGAAACCCAGCCTCACAGTGACATCTAGTGAGGAGAGCCCTTGTGGCACCACGTACCTGCGCTAGAAATGGCAGCCTGGTCTCCTCTCCTGCTGGCATTTGTTCCCTGGGCTTCAGAAGACAGAGGCAGAGCAGGACGTGGCCCTGGAGAAGGCAGCCTGGCCCAGGGGGACTCATATGGTAAGCGCATGGGTGCCTGGCACCCAGCACCTCCAGGGCTGCCCCTGCACCCCAAGAGAGTGGGGGTCCCCCAAGCACACGCCGGTGGATTTTCAGTGTTTTCTAAAAGAGTGTTTTCTATGCTCTGCTGAGGAGAGCTGGATGGAAAGGGAGAGAAAGGAGGATAAGAGAGGAGAGAGCCAGCTGTACCATTTAGAGGGACTCAAATGCTGGGAGTCAAGAACAAATGGTAAAAGGTCAGGTTGAACTGTCACCCTCCCACAGCCTCAGAAATTGTGGATCCTGGTTGGAGAAACAAGGGCTACAAAGAGAGAGAGCAGTCAAGGAAACAGAGAATCAGACAAGGAAAGACAAAATACAGCTATTAGAGAGAAAGAGCAAAGAAAGGAAAGACAAAAAAAAAGGGAGGGGGAAAAATGACAAAAGCAGAGTGCAGGGAGAGAGGTCTGGCACCAGGCTGATAAATGCAGCGTGCCAGCCAGAGGACAGAATATCTCCTTGATCTGGGCAAGCCTCACATGCTATTCTGTGGGGTACTGATCAATTCTGAAAAAAAAAAAAAATAAAAAATCCGACAAATTATGAAACCACAAAGTGTGCATTGTGGCAGTAAGCATCCAGCTCTCCTGCTGCTTGCAACTAAATCCACAATGCTACCTCGCTCTCAATTCCCACATCAGAAACAAGTGTGGAGGGAACCAGCTGATCTGACCCGCTCCCTTCAGATGCATACTGGTGGCCTGGCTGTCCCCTGCCCTGCAACACCTTCATGATCCCCTCCCTCCTCCGCTTCCCTTTTTTTTTTTCCTACTGTCTCCAAATGGCTCCCTCCCAAGCTTGAAGGGACTGGTGAACAGGAGGGCACACGACACGCTTTTAGCCACTGTGAAGCAGGGGACATGACACATCTTTAGCCATGGGAAGATCGCACCAGTGCCAGCACGGGATGGAGCAGGCAGGAGCTACAGCAGCTCCACCAGCTCTGCTCTGCACCAAGCAGCAGGGACATCCGCAGACAAGTCCTGCCTAAGGCAGCAAAAGCCCCTGACAGCCCCAGCCTACCTCCTGTCTGTCCCCAAACCCTTAATGGTTGGTGACAAGCAAAACTAGCTAAACTTTGCTGCATTCAGAGCCAGCTCTGGGGCTTGTAAACATTTCAAGGCCCTGGAGCAGAGAGGCTGGGAACAAAACACAGAGACTTCCACCTCTTTGTCACTGCTTTGAAAGCCACCACGTTCAATGAGTGACATTCCCCAATTTCACATCTGCACAGCATGAGGATACTTAAGATCTCAACTCTAACACAGCCTCTTCTCTGTATATTTCCAAGCTCTTTACATGCAAAAACATGATTTCCATTGTAATCAGGATAAAATACATCCTTGCTGGAAGAAATGAGACTGTATTTCATCAAAGGCCACAATATTTCCAGAACTGACAACCACCACTGCCTTTTTACAAATCCCTCTAGTTAAAGAATGTTATACTCAGAACCTTGTCTCAAAATCCCTGTTTCAATTTCTGTCCACTTTCTGCGTATTCAGCAGGGGAATATGTTTAGGGGTGAATTTCTCAGATTCTGGCATGGGATATCTATAGTTCTGACTAAAACACAGAAGAAAGCTACGAAGACCAAATCAAACGACGTAAAGGAGGAATGAAGAGTTAAGTTGAAATTCAAAAGTGAAACAAAAGAAGGTCAAGCGTCAAGCCAGGGAGGCCAGTCTGTAGCTGAAAAGGGACAGACCAATTCTAGAAGCACAAAAGGAAAAAGAAAAGATAGGCTGAAATCCAAAGGGAAGAAAAAGAACCCTAAAGTCAACAGGTAACAGTCCAGCTGCTTGAAGCTGATTGGAAAGGAAAGCAAAGCTCCTGGTAAGCTTGGAGGCTCAGATGCTGATAACTGAGGTCCATCTCTCATCAAGGCCATGACTAACTGTAAGCTTCCGAAGTAACATGAAAAGATATCCTGGAAGACTCTTCAAGGTCTTCCACCAAACAGCTCGTCACTCCTGGAAGCTGTGCTGATCCAGCACTGCCAGTGACACAAACCCACAAAAAAATTAACAAGTCGGATCCCCAAAAAGCAAGATACGGGCCCAAAGCTCTCAAGTTTTTCAATAACCCCCAGTATATACATAGGGCAGTAGGTGCTGTCCACGCTTTACTCCCTTTCCTGCAATGCATTTCATTCAGACTGACAGTCTATAAAGCAAACTTGTGCTCGCTCCTGTCCCTGTATCAGTCCTGCCTTCGCCTCCTGCCTGTGTCCGCCACCTGTTACCCCTGTTCTCCGGCATTTACCAGTTCATGGTCCACAGCTCCCCTACATTTTGTTCACTCAGGCCCATCCCTGTTCCACAAAAGGATCTTTATCCTCTTTCCCCAGGTTTTTAAGGAACAGAAAAGCAGCCACAGCAGCAAAGCTTTTGGCCTTCTAGACTGGGGGAAACAGTGGCAGTAAGCTCTGCCGCTTTCTCCCAGAGCTGATGCTGCAGGAATGATGTAGGGTGGGGAGGGCAGGAGGAAGACCCAGGAACCATTTTCATGACTCACAGAAGGAACAGAGAAAAGTCAGTCACCCTGAACCCTGGGATCCTTCTACTACTTCTTCTGTCTCATGACACTTAAGGATAGTGGTAGGAAACGGAGAGGGAAATCGTTGCTCTCCAGCTGCAGACCCATTTGCCTGCTCCACTCTAGGAGCCATGCAAGAGCTGCAGATGCCCCTCTGAAGAGATTTTTCCCTTCAGGCAAAGATAGAAAGTATGAGGATACTGGAAGTTCAGGCATTTTTGTGAGTCTGGATGCAAACCCCCAATATTTACAACCACAAAAAGCTTGTGACAACAACTCTGTATTATGTGCAAAATATTACTAGCAAAATGCTTTCTTCTGGTATTCTAAGTCCTGAATAAAGACTTGTTTGGTTTTTTTTCCAAATGTAACATTTATGTTCTTAAAAATATTACCCCTCTCTACAAAGCGGGCTCTTACAGCAAAAATACTGATACTTGCTCTCTTCCCATTTGGAGCAAAAAAAAAACAAGTGGAAAACAAGTATACGTTTTGGGCTGAGCCTCCACATTGTCATTCAGAAGATCCAGTTTGAGCATTCATCCTGTCTCAGCTACTTTGCGACTTGCTTAATCTTTGTGCCTCCTTATCTCACCTGTACAGGAGGACAATAACTCTTGTCTTGTTCAGGGCCGGAGTTCATTGCTTACTACAGCATCTAGTACGGTGGGAAGCCGATTTAATCTTAACTTGTGCCAACACTATCTGTAGAAGCTGTGCAAGGCAGAGACAGCTTCTTGGTGACCTGGAACAGGCTGAAAAGTGCATGGAAGAGGTAGGTATCTGCACTGGATTAAAAAAAAAAAAAAATCAGAATAAAAGACTTTCTGTCAGTCTAAAGTAACTAGACACTTACCCCTGCAAGTGTATGAATCAAAGCGTTGCCCAGCCTTTGTTCAAATTCAGTAGGCCAGAAAGTCAAATTGCTTTTCAAAGGCATGTCACCCAGTCAAAGGACAAAGGTTCCTATGTACTTGAGGTACAGGGCAGGCAGTGATCCATGGCTCTTTGTAGGAACAGTGACCACAACACAAGCAGCTTCAAGTTGGCAAAACCAGCTAAATATTAATGACAGCAGCTTTGAATACTGCCCATCAAGGGAAAATACAGAATACGGGATGTGGTGAAACTGGGCAGATGTCTAAAGCAAAACACATTCCATAATCCGCATGTGAATAAATATGCAGAAGTGAAAATCTGTTATAAACCAGCTTGAAAATCGGTCTGATTCATTTTGGAAGAGAAAATAAGATATATATGTCAGTGTGGACAATACCAAGTGTTCAAACATCAGGATCCCATTTCCCAAAATCATAAGACTGTTTTTAAAAAAAGCCCTGAACTAACTAAATAAATGTGATTTTGTATTTTACTTCTAATGCTGCCCTCATCTTCCGTTTTCTTATATTCTTCAAAATATTCCTTCAGACCAAGACTCCCACGTAACCCCCTGAATCCAGAAGCTGGAACATGAAGCAAGAGCAAACAAACAGCTATTATGAACCGCCACAGACAGCAATATGATTAACCATGAATATCAATAACATCTTTGTTAGCATGTGGTACAGAATAATTAGGTGGAATAGACCGAATGTACAATAATCTCAGACATCTTCCAAAGCCTAGAATTATTATTCTAGGAGAATAATTCTAGGAGAAGAATAGTCACTCTAAGATGAACCAGAAACTTTATCAACATATTCAAACAGGGAAAATTTCCATTTTTCAATGCCAAAAGAAAGCAAGCAGAAAGTGAACTGATAATATTCACATATGGAAGTTACTTAAAACTTAAACTGATCTGTATTCTGGGTTATTTGTAATTGAAAAGCCAGCTAGCTCATGGGTACCCACTGAGGCGTGAGATTTAAAGAAAGCTATAAAACATGAACATTAGCGTCAGAAAGCTTTCTAAGATAGCTTAACTCTCAGAAACAAAGACATTCTCAATCTGAAATGCAGCGTCTGTGGTTTTTGCCATCCAAAGTTAGATTATTCAGGCTCTAAGACAGCAATTTATTTGGATGTTATACATTTAAATGAACACTATTTGACATTCATTCTGTCCCCAAAGTGCTTCAAAGAGCTAACTGCACTGATTTTTGAAGGATTACAAAGTGATGAAGTTTTCTTGGATGAAATTTTAATTTGAGCAGAGGCCTTAAAACAGTACAATGAAATACTGATAATTTTTTTACTGGCACAGACACAAAGTCCCCTAACATGAAATTTTTAGTAGTACATACTAGTCTGGAAAATGCTATTTGTATGGTCTGCTCAGCTGCTTTCAACAGTGACTCAGGTAAAAAAAAGTGATAGTTAAATGGATATATCATGATGAAATAAGGAGCATAGCATCACTGTGAGAGCAATAAAGCCACAGAAGCTCCTGCAAAGAGAAATACAGCATTTTATATGCCATGCTCAGCATAAAACAGATTTATCAAAGACAGGGTAGTTGACTTAATCTAAGGTCAGCAGAGGCTATTTTATGGTTTATGACATGTAGGAGAAGAGATGATGTGTTCCAAATCACAAATTCTCTCTATATATACAGATTTAAAGTAAAATATGTACATGTAGATGAAAAGAAGGTTATCGGGAGTGGTTGACATGGATCCACCAAGGGGAAATCATGCTTGATAGCCTTCTATGATGTCATAACTGGCTTGGTAGATGAGGGGAGAGCAGTGGACGTTGTCTGCCTTGACTTCAGCAAGGCTTTTGACACTGTCTCCCATAACATCCTCATAGGTAAGATCAGGGAGTGTGGGTTAGATGAGTTGACAGTGAGGTGGATTGAGACCTGGCTGAATGGCAGAGCTCAGAGGGTTGTGATCAGCAGTGCAGAGTCCAGTTGGACACCTGTAACTAGCAGTGTTCCCTAGGGGTCAGTACTGGGTCCAGTCTTGTTCAACATATTCATCAACAACCTCGATGAGGGGACAGAGCGTACTCTCAGCAAGTTTGCTGATGACACAAAACTGGGGGGGGTGGCTAACACACCAGAAGGCCGTGCTGCCATTGAGACCTGGGCAGGCTGGAGAGTTGGGCGGAGAGGAACTCAATGCAGTTCAACAAGGGCAAGTGTAGGGCCCTGCACTTGGGACGGAATAACCCCATGCATGAGTACAGGTCAGAGGCTGAGCTGCTGTAAAGCAGCTCTTCAGAGAGGGACCTGGGAGTCCTGGTGGACAAGTTGACCGTGAGCCAGCAATGTGTCCTTGTGGCCAAGAAGGCCAATGGTATCCTGCGGTGCATTAAAAAGAGCGTTGCCAGCAGGTCAAGGGAGGTCATCTTCTCCCTGTACTCTGCCCTGGTGAGGCCACGTCTGGAGTATTATGTCCAGTTCTGGGCTCTCCAGTTCAAGAAAGACAAGGAACTACTGGAGGGAGTCCAGCAGAGGGCTACGAAAACGATCAAGGGACTGGAGCATCTCTCTTATGAGGAGAGGCTAATACACCCAGGTCTGTTTAGCGTGAAGGGAAGACTGAGAGGGGATCTCATCAATGCTTATAAATATCTAAAGGGTGGGTGTCAAGAGGATGGGGCCAGACTCTTTTCAGTTGTGCCCAACAACAGGACAAGGGGCAACGGGCACAAACTGGAACACAGGAAATTCTGTCTGAACATAACAAAAAGCTTCTTTACTTTGAGGATGACAAAGCACTGAAACAGGCTCTCCAGAGAGGTTGTAGAGTCTCCTTCTTCGGAGATCTTCAAAACCCGTCTGGATGCATTCCTGTCCAACCTGCTCTGGGTGAACCTGCTTTGGCGGGGGGATGGACTAGATGATCTCCAGAGGTCCCTTCCAATCCCCACCATTCTGTGATCCTGTGCCACACAGACAAAATCCAGTTCATATTAAGAGATGATCGTACATTCCTAGTGTGGCAATAAACTGATCTTGTTTAGCACTGCAGAGAAAAGATGTAATGATGTAAGCATAATGCGCTATTAAAGTCAAAGAGCAAGGGAAGACCCTGCACCTGTGTCTGCAGGAGTATGACAGGTATTAGTTGTACCAAACTCACCTGGACAGAGACATGACAGACGCTATTATCACCACGTCTGGCAAGACCAAGACAGCTGAAGCCAGAATGCAGTTAGGAGAAACATTAATGATCATGCCCTGAGAAAAGCTGCCAGATCCTGTTAAAATGAGCTAAAGAAATACAATGTATTAACAATAGGCACACGATTTCACAAAGTGTTAAAAAATCCAGGGCCCGTGTTGGACCGTGACCTTTGGTAACAGATCCAAACCTGGGGAATGCATCACACCACGAAGCCGCATCCATTTAACTTCTTCGTGCACTAACTAGCTCCAAGAGCCTGACCAGGCTCTGAGGCAGGAGACCGTGAATGCGGTTAAAGCAAGTGCCTTGCCTTCCCTCTTCAGTAAAGTGACCCCTCTGTGCTCGTTAAATTTCATTCTGCGGGTAATTGCTGACTAAAATCATAACGCATCTGCACTCAACCTTGCTGGTCAAAGGAGGCGTTGCCTGTATTACGGTTTCTTGCTACTGAAGGTATTTAATAAGAAGGGAGTCAGATCTTTTGAGAGACCTCCATAATTGAGAGCTTTATTAATTGGCACAACAGAAATAGAAATAGGATAGTATTGGTAATGGTTTACTTTTGAGGTAGAAAAGGGCATTTATTTTCCATCAACAGGATAATAAATCAGTGTAGCTTGTACCACACTAATTTGTTAAACGTGTTTTGCAGTGTTGGTAACGAAGATGTTTTTGCATGAGATGCCTTCATGAGACATTTATGAGGTTACACTATTTTGACACTAAGCATATGTAACAATGTATTAGGTGAGCCTAATAAAGTTAAATGATGCAAATGTAGTGTTTAACCAGTAGAATAAGCTATCTTGAATGTACTATGCAATGTGTAACCATGAACAGCTTACAAAGAGCCTGTAAATTGTATTTTAGGGGCTAAAAGAAAGTGTTTGACTGATGAGGTATTTTTGGAGACGCTTTCCCCATGGTAAGATCACTGGCAGCTATCATTTATCTCACTCTGACCAAGATAAAGATAATCTGCGTATACGAGTAATAACAAATCTTCTGCTGACTAAAATGCTCTCTAGTGCTCTCTTCAATTTCAGCAACAGGCTCTTAACTCATTGCTTGTTCAGTTTCTGCTTTGCAAAACTACAATAACCTCCTTGTGACTTCATTAGCTTTCAGACAACTGGAGGGACAAACCTGGCAGGGAACTAAGAGCTGAGCAAGCTCTATCTTCCATGAGCTACTAACAGAAAACAAGAAAATGAAGAAGTACTCTGCATTACACACCCAGTGACTGTCCCTCCAAATCAATCAAAAAAATAGTTCAGATTACTGTAAAAGGAAAACTAAGAGTGAGAAGCAACATGCTGAACAAGCAGTAAATGGTTAACATTCACCAGCCCTGAAGCCAGGAATGAGCACTGAGTAGCTCCTGTCCAGAAAAATGTATTAGCACCATTGTACCAGCAGATACTGACACAGGATGCTGGGAACCATCCAGGGAGGGATTCGGAAGAGAACAAACAATAAAAAGACAGGCATTGAGGTGACATCTGCAGAGGCAGGAGAATAATTTCCAGACGATGAATGTCTTTTAATGAACCGAGGTTTAACTGTTATCAGTCCCCACTAGAGATCATTACTATGAGAAACAATGAGAGCAGCTTGTATCGCTTTCTCCCTGCAGGACATGTCTGAGGGAGAATAAACCTCTCTCCTCCTTCTCCAGTGTCAGCTTGTTACTGCCAGCACTGGCTATAATTGAATAAGCTTTATTCAGACGGTAGCTAAATTTAGCAGGTATTAGCATCAAGTCTCTAGAGGGGCAAAAACGGGGGAGAAAAGCTTTAAATAAATAGACTAAAGTAACACTGAATAATAGATGAAATTTATGGCGGAGTGAACCCCTGCGCCAGAGGAATCTCGCACGGTGTTAAAACCGGATTTTGGGGCCTCGCCGAGACAAAACATAACACCGCTGCCACCATCCCCTTTCCTCCTGGCCTGTTATTATTATGATCCCTGCAATGGCGGTGCCCCCTCAGAGCCCTGGCCCCATTGCAGTGGCTCCATGAGGGTGTAACACAGAGGGCCAGCGTGCCGGCTGCCAGACCATGTGCCGCAGAGGCAGGAGAAAGGGGCGATAAGGAAAGGCCACCATCACGAACGCGCCGCACCCGCTGTGGGCGACGCTAGCTCAGGAAGCCTCTGAGGCGATCCCCACTCAACATGGCTCCCACAACATGGCGCCACAGCCTTTCCCGCCCAAACTCCCCCCCCCTCCCCCCAGCAGCCGCAGCTCCCTCTGCGCTTGCGCGCCAGGCCGCGCACAGCGCCGGAAGTGTGGCGCTGCGGAGACGGAAGTGGCGTCACGGGCGGGCAGAAGTGTGGCGACGAGACGGAAGTGGGTTACGTGGTCATGTCGGCCTCCCTGTTGCGGCGCGGTCTGGAGCTGCTGGAGGCGCCGGGTGGGCCCGCGGGGACCGGGGGCTGTAGGGGTGGGGAGAGGGTTATTCCCGGCGTAGGGCTTGAGTAACTCCGTCTTTCTTGCCGCTGCAGGCCAAGGAAATGCCCCGCCGGGACTCCAGCAGGAGCAGGAAGGCCCCAGGGCGGCGGGCGCTGCGAGGCGGAGGAAGGCGGCGCCGCAGCCCGGGAAGAACAAGGCCACGGTCAAAGGCAGAGTCGTGAAGTCGGCGATAGGTGAGTCCCGGCTCCGAGGAGGGCGGGGGGAAGAAGCTTTGCCGCCCTCCACAACCCTCGCACCGGGTCCCCTCGTGGTGTCCCGCAGACCACTCCCCGGCTGCTTGTGTTCATCCCTTCCCGTCCTCCTGAGTGCCCTTCTGGTATCCCCTGCTTAAACACAGCCTGATCTGTGGAAGCACCCCTATCCCTGAGCTGCAGCAGTGTATCTTTCTCCCGGGTCCTGGCTGATCCCCTTGTGTCTCTCCTTGCATGCTGCCTGGATGAGCATCTGATGTGTTTTGTCCTGCTCTGCTCTGACCTAGAGGAGTATCACAAGAAGAAGCCCGTGAATCACTTGACAGCAAACTTGAAGTACATGTTGAAGGGACGATTTGTTGCAAACAAAGCCATCACAGAACAAGTAAGACTGTCACTTCTTCCTCTGGGGGTCTGCTTCTGCTGAGGAACGTGGGTGAATGGGAATCATCCCCAGGTCTTCCAGCCAAGATCCTGTGCAAAGGAGTTAAGTTTATGTCTGGAAGTGACCTCGAGGAATTTCTGTGTGCACTTGCAAAGCAACTTACTAAGCTTTAAACTCTTGTTGATATATTGCCCCCTATGAATGTTCTCTGATACTAGTTAAAATCTACTAACAACTGTTTGCTTTGCTTAATTACCAAAGATACCTCGTAGCTTCAGCTGGCAAAGAAACCCTGTTCAGACCTTCTCCTTACTGTTTGATTTGTCCTTCTCTGTAGCTGAAGGCTGTTTAGCAAGGAGCCAGATGTGCTGCTGGCTCATGTAATAGGAATTTCATAGCATCTTGAATGGTGTTTCTCATAACCTGAGAATTTAACCAGTGGTCTTCCCCAAAACATAGTCCCATGTCATGATTTGAAGAGGAGAGTAGCTGATACTGCTAAAATCTTGATCTATTTTTGAGATATGAGCTTTTAACTTACATAAGCAAACCAAGTAGTTTAGGCAGTGTTTCTTAGCCTGGAGGTTGTGAAAGGAGGTGATGGTGTATTAGAAAATGCTGTGGGAATCCCACCAACTTGGTGGGTTTTCAGGTGGTCTTGTGGAGAGACAGGATAAAATAAGGTCACAGTTTCAGAAATGTCTGAGTTGAAATCAGTGTTTCTATCTCTGTGACGGTTACCAGAGAGTAGTTTTCGTATTTGACTCCAAATAGTAGGTTGGTATTTGCTGTTGTCCCAGTGACCTCCTTTGGTTAACAGCAGTGATTGCCTCTCACTTTTCTTTGGAGGCATTCCAGTATGTAGCAGGGTACCAGCAGAGTAGTGGGAGTGCTGCAGGTGAGCTTGAAAATCACCATTTTGTGGCTTGGTCTGGATTACCATGACTGTTTTTTCCTTTTTTGTTGTCTGAAGGTTCTTGCTCAGAACAGAGGCAGGAAGTCCAAAGATCAGCCTCCAAAGAAGGTAGTAAAGAAGAAATCTGAGGGCACTGTCTTTACTGAGGAAGATTTCCGTAGATTTGAAAGAGAATACTTTGGGAGACCATAAACAACGTGACAGGGATTCTCACAGCTCCAGCCTTTCTGCAGCTGAGTGTTCTGGACGCAGGACTGGCCGTTTCCTCGGCGTGTTTGAGATGGCACACGGGAGGTGTGCCTCTATCAGCAGGTGATTTAATGTCACACTTCAGAGTAACTCTGCATCTGTGCAGAACTCGTTACTGGCCAGCTGGAGCCATGGAGGTTCTTTTGGCTCTGAGATGCACTGACCTTACAATTATCTCCCTCCAGCCAGCATGTCTTGCATTCTTGATGTAGAAGGGTGGACCAAGCCAAATAGAAGTCTTGTTCCCCTTCCTCAGGATGTAAGGCTTCTGCTACCTGTGTTATTTGGCAGGGAGCATTTAAAGTACTGTATCTGAATGGAGAAATGTTTTAGACCAGCAGTAATGAATCACTGGAAAGGAAGGATGCTTTGAAAGACTGTTCACCCGGAATAGCCCTGCAGTTTTTGTTCTTATTACAGCCTCTGTCAGGTTTTTCAGTCACTGCAAAAACTTTTTGTATGTTGTTTGATTAAATAATTGTGGCAGACGCTGCCTCTCTTTGCCTTTGTAATAGCAATTATTATGACAGGCTGTGATTAGTGAAGACAAACCATGTCACTGTTCTGATCCAAGCATCCTGGTCTTCAGGATGACTCAGTTGTATGAATTCATGCTGACATGTGTATTTAGTCTTCTCTCTGACATGCTCAGGCCTTCAAAGAGTGCAGGTTGGAATGGAGATGACTCCTCTGTTCTGCCTGCTCACGCTCTCCCCTCTCCAAGGAAGAGGCTTTGTGTGGAGAAAGTTGTCCTTTGGATGCTTACACCTAAACCTCCCACTCGGGTTCAGCCACGCCAGGAGGGCACCGTGGCTGGGCGCTGCCAGCTCCTGTAGCCAGGAGGGGTTGTGACCCAGATGTTAGCCTCAGCATGAAGATAAAACCTTCTAAGCCAGCAGTTGTGGTGCTGGGTTGAAGGGAATTTTTTTTTCCTATCAGACTCCTGCTAAATTCCTGGCTGCAACCAATAGAGGGCCCAGCAGGTGGGAGTGTTGTTTCAGACACGGCCTCTAAACCACTGTATGTGTTCTGGGGAGCTCCTGCTACTGCCCTTTCCTGCCCCTTACCTAAGAAGATGGGAAGTGTGTTCCCTTTGGAAAACAAGGGGGTAAGGAGAAGGATTAATGCCAAGCTTTGGTTAAACTCAGGAGCTGATTGCAAGGGGCATGGCTGACCTGAGCTGCTTAGATGTCGGCGCTGATGGGAATTTGGTATCCTTTTCCTGCCCTCTGATGACTATTCCTGGTGCCATCCTCTTTAAATCTGTGCTTCCTCTGTTGTGTTTCTTTCCCTCTTGTCTGCATGGGAGGGAAGGTCACCCAGATGTATGAGGTCCAGACAGGGGAAATAGTGAACATACTGAAGTGTGTGTACTGGAAATTGTGTAATAGCACGGGGGAAGGGATTTCTTGTAATAGGATCAAGTTCAACTATCTGCAGCCAAAAAATGGTAAATATAGAACAGTTCAAAGACCAATTCCCTTCTTTTTCAGTTTGTTCTTACTCCTGAAATTGAGGGAAAAAAAAAAAAAGAGAGAATGACTGTTTGCTTCTTAAAAGAATGGAAACACTATTGTTTGAAAAAGTAGTTGAGCAAACAGTGTATGCAGCACATGCTTCCTTAAAACTTCTGTGCTCTGTGCCTGCTGCAGTGTGTGTGAGCTGGTCTAACACACGCAGCTCTGTGTGGAGGTGTTGTGGAGACAATTAACAATGTGAAGAAGCTGGCTGTGCCACAACTTGAGTTTTGAAAGAGGTAGATTTCCGGTGTGTTATTTTGTTTCAAGCCCTCATCTTCAATATTTGGCAGTTCCTTTACAGAAGTCCTTCATGTCACCCCCTGCGCCTCCTCTACCAGTTCCTCCTACGCACCCTTGTTTCTGTGGTTGTTCACCTTCTGGGCCCTTCTTCTGCAGGGTAAGGAAAGCAAAACCATCCTTTGTTGCCCTGGAAAGGATCACTAGGGTAATGTGGTTCACCCTCTTTGTACAAAACCCAGCTTGTTTGCTTGCAAATATAAGCAAACAGGAAAACTGTTCTCTCAAAGTTAATGAGGAACTTTAAAGTGGGGCCCAGAGCAGTTTTCCCCAAGGATAATAACACCCAGATCTGTGGAGTTTTAAAGTTGGATGGCAGCTCTCATTACTGGCTGGAAAGACTGTTAGGGCCAACACAGGTAATGAACCATGCTTCTTGTGGCTGTATGCAATGAGGGTAAAGCTACCTGACTGGATTTTGACATCTGAAAACAAACTTGGTTATACAGCCAACAGTATCCTTAAATAAATTAAACACTATTTTGCGTGAGGAAGGAAAAGCAAGCAGAAGTGAACGTGTGGCTCCAGATAAACCATCTTCTGCAAGGGCAAAAAGATGCATGTTCTAGCCTTGATTTTCCCCCCTCTCTAGCAGAGCGGGAGCTCCTATGAAAGGACAGCAGTGCCACCTGCACGCTGGGTAGGTAAGGACAGGAGTTGGTGCCCGAGGGCAATGTCTTCAAGCTAGGGGGGTAAATAAACCAGCCTGTTGCACGTCCCTGGTGGTAAGCTAAAGCTAAGCACCTTCTTACACTCCCAACTGTCTATGTTATGGTTTAGTCATGCCTAGAGCATCCCAGCTCCTTGGCTCTGCTGGGACCCCAGAAGGTGGCTATCTTCAAGCAACTTGTACCACCTCTCTGTTCCTCGCAGCCAGACTTTGCTGCTCCACAAAAGAGAGAAGAGTGGGTTAGGGAAGGAGCAGCTGCCATAGTTGCTGTTCCTAGTTGGCCTCCAACCTCTGGTTCCCACGCTGGAAGCTGCAGCCTGCAACCCTCAGACCTCCAGGATGGCATTTCTCTCCTGCGCCGCTGCGAGCAGCGTCACAGAGAGGTGTCCTGCTGCTGCGGGGTGAGGGCCACGTGCTGGCTGAGCTCATTGGGCTGCTGGCTCTCTTCCCAGCTCTGCGACACTGGCTGAGCATCCTGCAGCAAAAAGCAGAGGTAGCCGAGCTAGGGAAGAAGGAGGAGGGTGCCATCTTACAGTGCATCCCCACCCACACACAGCAGGGAGTCAGAAAGGGAGGCGGCAGCAGCGGCTTTAATATAAATGCAAATCAAAGCTCTGGAGTGTCATTAATGTGGTAGAACCTTTCCAGGGAAACTGTTGAGAGGACGCAGAATAGTTCCCAGATGCTCCGTGTTGAGCTAGCTTATTGTGAATAAGATCCATCAGGCCAGTTAATGGCCTATTGCTCCCTCGTTATGTGAATGGAAAGCAAACAGGAAAATTTATTCTTAGGGGTACAAGCTAAGATAAGCCCACGCAGCCTCTGCTGTGTCAGCCAGTCTTTACGTCTTTAGTGTAGAGAGCAGCAACAGCTAATGTCAGTGTTACATGTGTGTCGGGAGAGGGGAGAGCTGCAAATGTAAACCAAGAAAACATGTTTGCTCAGGACGCTAACCAACTTCTTGCCTCTGAAATGACATAGCAGTAACAAACCTGGCTGCTAATGAACAAAGACAAACTGTAAAACCTGCGCAGGCAAACAAGACTTGAAATGCCGAAAAAGCCGTGGTGGGGAACCAGTAGGGGAGGGTCCTCAAAGCCTTTGGGAATCTCAGTCTCCAGTTTCTTTTTCATGACTGATTTCCAGTTCGGTCTTGCTGATGACCAACACAGCATCAGCACCTACAACACTGATGGGCTCCTGAATGCTTTGGGTAAGGGACTGGTTATTGCAGAAAGCCCACACAGCAGCAGTGCCCTGAATAACTCTCAGAAGAAAGGTTACAGCAAAAGGAAGCTTCTCATTTTGAGAGAAGACGACCCATCAATTCAATTAAAAACGAGGAGTGCAAAAGAAGGCAGGCTGCCTAATGCCTGCGTACAGCTCAAAACGTGGAGCTCCAGCCAAGCCAGGCTGAAGGGTTAGTAGGTTTGAGATGGATTAAAGGTTTGCATGTCTATCCATAGTTACATTAAATAGGATTAACAGTGCCAACCACTAACTGGTGGGGGCAGGGGAAATAAAAAGCACGGAGGCTGCTCTGCAGCTGTCTACAGGGTTACGTGCACCTTTTTCTGAACAAATTAGCCGTTGGCAGGGCTAACCAGTAATCTAGCCAAGCTGGTCTGTCCTGAGCTGCACCGTTTGCGTGCCAGCAAGATCATTTATCTCCTTTAATGGGAGGCAAAGACTAGGTCTCTTTCTCCGGCTGTCTGCACGCCGCAATGGAGATGCAGAGGAGTTACAGACCTGGGAGAGTCTCTGCCCGATATAAATTAAGCTGACGCGTCTGCCGCGCTTGGAACTCGCTCCCTGCCACTTTTTAAAAGGGTGTGTACGTGTAAAAGAGAGGAAAAGAACAGCTGAAGGAGAAATGAGAGGCGGCTAGCCATTACTTGGAGAACATGCACCTATGTAATAGGGAAATTGGAGCTTGTGGGTAGAGCCAGCTTCATTCGGTGGCTTGTGACACTGCATGAGCGTGCTGAAAATAATGCAAAGGCGGCATACCTGGGATACCTGAGCAGCCAAAATAGTATTGCCTGGGTCGGGGGACTGAGCTCCTCTGTTAATTCACGAGGGCCAACTTGTGGGCCTGAAGCATTTCAGTGGGAAAGTCAGCAAAGACGAGCATTTTTGGCCCAGCAAGGGGTGCTCGTGGTAAGACCCCAAGACTGCATTTGCACTGGAAATTAAGTGTAACGGGAGTATTTGTGCTGGGCTGTGAATACAGCAGGAGGACGGAGGAAGGTAGGTTGTCTCCAGAAGCTACGTGAACCGTATTAAGAAAAAATGAGTATGCACAAGATGGAAATTATGCATTATAGGAAGGACAATATAGATCCTGTTGTTTCTGAAGGCCTCAGCCTATGGAAAGATAAAACTAGTGCTATCCTGGCCAGAAACGTATAGATTTCCCACCTCAAAAAAAGGCTTTCTGAATTAGAAACAGGTTTAGTAAGCGGAGAAGAAGGGTGGCTGCAGTGAGGGCTGAGAAAGCAAGGGACATCTTAAGACAGAGAAAGTTATATGGACACACGAAGAACAGAAGTTGAACCATACCTAAAAAAAAAAGTGAGGCGATACTTAAGGAGGCTGTGGGAAACACTGGTGAGACAAGGAATGTATTTTTTCAAGAGGCACGTGACTCCTCTCTGGGGACAACATGGCTTTGGAGCGAGGGGAGAGGGGGCTGTGACCGGACTACCGCTGTGTGAAATTGTTTCCATCAGAATAACCCACATTTTCTTTCTACTGGTCCAGCTCGGCAGCACTGGGGGGAGCACGCATCTCCCAGAGGACAGCCTGTCCTTGCAGCTATTTCTGGGCTTTCTGCCAGGGCAAAAGCGATTTGGAAGATTTTTATCATGGCTCTTTCTTCATTCCCCAAAGCTGCAGCTGGGGATTTATTTTTGTAGGCGTGCTGCAAAGGTGCATCTGG
Organism: Vanellus vanellus; assembly: GCF_965231255.1. Classification (NCBI taxonomy): domain Eukaryota; kingdom Metazoa; phylum Chordata; class Aves; order Charadriiformes; family Charadriidae; genus Vanellus; species Vanellus vanellus. The sequence continues at coordinate 57,579,804 of NC_138905.1, forward strand.
TTCTCCACGCGGGCAGGCGAAGAAGTCATCCGGCAGTGGTGGTTTCCTCTCTTCGTTCGCAAAGAGAAGTGCAAGCACCCGGGTCTCTCTAAAGGCGGGGCGAGGAGGAAGGCAGTTATAAATATCGTGATAACAGCAGAAACGAGCTCGTGAGAAGGAGCCGCGTATTGTCAGAGCGGCTTTGCGAGCCGCTTGGGGGTTGTTTGGTTACGTGTGCGAATGTTGCGCTCCCGTTTACCATGATGTACAACACCGGCTAAGGGATGGGCAGCCCCGGGGATCTGTGAAGTCCACTTCACCGCCCTTAATTCAGAGGAAAAATGACCCGAGACAGAAATCCTGTCAGCTGCGCCAGGTTCAGATTCAAATAGCTTTTATATAGCGTGGACTGGGGGAATTCTGCTCTTTCCAAGTAGGCAGAAGAAGTGGGCTCCTCCGGGGGATAGGCGAAGCTTTGCATTTCACGTGCCGCAATCGATTTCTGGACATGGTACCACGCTGTACGCAAGCCGCAAGGATTCAACGGCAACGCATTTGTTTGGAGCGGCTGCGAGGAAAAAAAAAAGAAATAAAATAAAGGTGACAGCTCCTGCAGTTTGCAAGATGTTAAAAACAGTCACCAGGCAGGAGGCTACCAGGCTGCTTCTCCCGCGGGTCTGGGGTCGGTAAGGCGACGGTGCTCTCGGCGTTCCTTGCCTCCTGCGTGCCGCAGGCTGGACAAGCCGCTGGGCTGCAGAGCGCAGCGGCGCACTGCTGGGCTGCGCCGAACGCAAACCCGGAGGGGAAAAAGGCTCAACGAAAAAACGCAGAGGAAGAGTCAGCCCTTAATCTCCAGCCAGCGTAAAATCTTAACTCAGCTTCTAAGTATGGAAACACGGCGTCATTCCAAGCAGGCGTTGCATAAGGTTGCCATGTTGGCTGCCTCTGCGCAGCTGCCAGCTCAGAGCCCCGGCGAAGGGTAACGACACCAACCGCCCTGTTAAGGGCAGGTTTCTGGTTCTCCTGCGAGGACACCTATAAAACACAAACGTGGACGCAGGGCAGAGAGCAAAGCAGCACGGCCGCGTCACGCGCTCCTTGCCTCCTCTTCCAGCTCTGATCTTCCTTCCCTGGAGTGAGCGTCAATTGGAGCTACATATTCTCCGGAGAGCTGTAGAAACCAGAATCATGTATTTACTGGCCAGCACGGACGCTGCCTCGTCTGCCTGCAGAGCGTGGGCTCAAGGAAAGGAATTATTTTAGTCAGGGGTGGCTCAGAGGCGGCCCCGCCATGGGGTGGGCTGGGGGGATACATGTACTGACGTCTCTTCCAGGCTTTGGGTGAGCTGAGTAAGGGCTGCAAAATATACACCCGCTGCCCCCGCAGCCCAGGGTTCCTGATGCCGGGTTTAAGCAGAAGTTGCCATGGCTCTAAGGGAAGCAGAGGTGGTTGCCTCGGGTTTGGAAAGGGGTGGGGGGTCAGTTTGGGGAGGAGAGGAGGGGTTTGCTCTGCCACTTGCTCCTATTATGTTTCCTGTGGCTCAGCTGACACCAAGCACATTAAGAGTCACCTCAGATTTGACCCGTCAAGGGCAGGACTGTCCTGCTCATTGGGCTCTCCTGCCTCAAACCATCCCTATCACCAGCCTTGCAGGTCCAGTTGAGCTGAAAGAAACCTATCCAGTTGCTTTACCTCCCAAAAACGAACAGTCCCTTGTCCCTGCATGCTGTCACCAGTAAGCTCTGGAGAACAAAACAGGAGTGGAATGTGCCTGCCAACTTGCAGCTTTTCCCGTTTGTATAGTAGATAGTGGCCAGAGCTCTTGCCCAGGAGGTGGGAGATGGGGCGTATGTTCTTGTGAAGGTGAGGAGTCCAGGCTAAGACCGCTTAAAGAGCAGGGAACTTGCTGTCTCACAAAACCCAAGGTGAGGGTCAGTTACCCACACTGCTTTCAATGGGGCAGGAGCCCTAACTCCCGACAGGGAGACTTTTCGCTGTAATTTAAATGACATCCACATCACCCAGTCATCAGGTTTAAGCACAGACAGGTCAAGTCACCATGGAGGGACTTCATGCAGCAGGTCCCACGTCACACATCAGCTCATGGCTTGGGCAATGGAGGACTGCAACACTAGCGTGAGGCCACAAGGAGCTTAAGCGGCCGAAACCAGGACCCCCACGAGGCTGCAAATTGGACAATTTTCTATTTTAAATAACGCTAGGGACTGGCTGGAGCCCAGCGCTGGATGAGGCTGGTCCTGAAGCCACTGCACCGGGTGTGCGCACCAGCCAGGCTGGGATGTGCAGGTGCCTGGGCTGGGCAGCTGACCAGGTCGTGTCGGTGCAAGTGAGAAGGAACCTTAACTCCTCGGGGAAGGATGTGCACGTCCACATGCCAAAGCTGGCTCCAGCAGGCCAAGCAGGGATTAGGTGCTGCTAAATCTGGGTATTGGTGGCCAAAAAATAAAAATATCACACACAAACTATTAAAAATGGCACGTCCCAAATCTTGAAGCTTCTATTAGGAGAGTACAACCACACTGGATGTGGAACTCCTCTGATCCTTCAAGTGCACCCTCGGTAAGTTTGCAGATGACACCAAGTTGGTCAGGAGTGATCATCTGCTTGAGGGTAGGATGGCCCTACTGGGGGATCTGGACAGGCTGGATCGATGGGCCAAGGCCAATGGTATGAGGCTCAACAAAGCCAAGTGCTGGGTCCTACCCTTGGGTCACAACAACCCCATGCAGCCCTACAGGCTTGGGGAAGAGTGGCTGGAAAGCTGTCCAGCAGAGTAGGACGTGGGGGTGTTGGTTTTCTGGCTGAATATGAGCCACGGGTGTACCCAGGTGGCCAAGAAGGCCAACAGCATCCTGGCCTGTATCAGCAATAGTGTGGCCAGCAGGACTAGGGAAGTGATTGTCCCCCTGTACTCAACACTGGTGAGGCCATACCTCAAGTATTGTGTTCAGTTTTGGGCCCCTCACTACGAGAAAGACATTGAGGTGCTGGAGCATGTCCAGAGAAGGGCAATGGAGCTGGTGAGGGGTCTGGAGCACAAGTCCTATAAGGAGCGGCTGAGGGAACTGGGGTTGTTCAGCCTGGAGAAAAGGAGGCTGAGGGGAAGACCTTATCGCTCTTAACAACTACCTGAAAGGAGGTTGTAGTGAGGTAGGGGTCAGTCTCTTCTCCCAAGTAAGAGATGATAGGACAAGAGGAAATGGCCTCAAGTTGCACCAGGGGAAGTTTAGATTGGGTATTAGGAAAAATTTTGTCACCAAAAAGGTTATTGGAACAGCCTGCCCAGGGAAGTGGTGGAATTACCATCCCTGGAGATATTTAAAGACGGGTAGACGTGGTGCTTAGGAACATGGTTTAGTGGTGGTTTTGGCAGTGTTAGGTTGATGGTTGGACTTGATGATCTTAAAGGTCCCTTCCAATCTAGACGATTCTACAATGTTCAGAACCTCATAGAACTAGAACCAACCACAATAGATTTCCTTCCATTGAGTTGCTAGACTATAAACTTACCCACTAACAGGGAGGCACTAATTATCTACAGGCAGGAACCACCATGCTGCAGAGACTCCTGCCTGCCATCTTTGTGTCAGTTCTCTGCAGCACCTCATAGACAGACACCATTGCAGCAGGGCTGGGTTTTCCTTTCCCTGTTACATCTTTCCTGTTGCCAGGCTCCAGCACCAGCTTGTTACCTCACCAAGCACGGCCCCAATGAGAAGCGCTGGTCCCTGGAGCCAAGCTGCAGCTCCATGTCAACAACCCCCACCCACGTCCCCCACACACACACAGGCTGCTTCAGCACCTCGCTGGCCACAGGCCTGCCTCAGGACTTGACATTCTATGATTCTACTATTGGAGCTGAACCAGCTTTATGGACTAACTCACCTGTTCCCTCAAGTAAAAGTCCAATTATGTCTATACCTTAATATTTGACTCTTCAGCAGCTGTCTGAATTAACCTTTTATCACACTTCTGTAGATGAGTGCCTTCCATAAATAAGAGCACAAAGACTAACCCCACCCCATGAGGGCAACCCCTGTCCCAAGCCCACCAGCCTGGGCTAGGAAACATCTACTCCAAATGCACAGGGAGATGAGAAACCAGAGCCAGTTTAACACTGCTGTTACTTCCTCTGGAGCCATCTCCTAGCAAGCTACCAATTTCTTCCAACTTACATTCACAACGAAATTCCCCCCCCCCCCCCCCCTACATTTTGTACTCTGGACCATTTACCTCCTTCAGAAATTACATCCATTCTGCCAAGTCTAAATACTTAAAACCCTCTCAACATCTAGTCTTTGTTGGTCGGTGTGCAAAGATCTTCAGCACACGGCAACACTGCATTCTCCTCTGAAGACATGAGCAGCAAACTCAACAGCTTACAGCGTTTGTATTCGCACCTAGGTATGGTGCAAGTTATGCTTATTTTACAGGTACCCAGTTATCACACACCAGAATTGCAAGTTTACTATAAAATAATTTATTAGACAGCAATACACAGCTTTAGCAGCAAGCTTATATACATGCACATAAAAACTGCTGACTACCCTACTCAGGGACTCTAGCTCTTTTGCCCTTGGCCTTGCGGACCTCTTCAATCAGATCTTTTAAGTACTGAATCTCCTTACTAAGGGAATCTGCTTTCTCCTTCAGGGCCTGATTCTTCTGCTCCAACTCTCTGCACTCCCCAGACAGCGCCTCCTGTTCTGCCCTTTTCTTCTGCCGGTAACGCGTGGCAGCAGTCTTATTCTGCTCCATCTTTTTCAATTTCTTATCTATCTTCTTCTCTCCTTTCACCTTTGGTGACACTGCCTTCTCTGCAGGATGATCATAGGGTTTGGACCGCACAGAGCCACAGTTGGCATCTGTAGGGAACTGGTTGCCATTGGGGGATCCAACTGAATTGGTGGGACTATGTTGGGGTGTTCCCAGGTAGGAGTCTGGGCTCATGCATATTCCACTATCATCGGAATGGTTCTCCTCCTCTTTTTCAGACTTGGTGATCACTACCACAAAGGTGGGGCCCTCCTGTTTTCTTTCTCCTTCCAGAACATCCACTTCACTACCTAGTTCTAAACTAAATGAATGGTCTGGAGTGGAAGTCAGAGACCCTGGGGAAAGGGGAAAAGACCAAAGGGAAGCCAATGGGGCCATTGGATCTGCTCCAATTGGAGTTTCAGGGAGATGGGTGATTAGGTCAGTTATCAGTGGAGGTTCTTTGTTGTGAAATTCCTGGATGGTAGGGTTAAATAGGAGATCACACGTGTCTTCCAACGTGGCCATCAGCTCGTCTGGTGAGACGGTGGCTTCCAGGTGTTCCATACCTAACAGGGCATCAAAATCAAATTCCTTCAGATCCATCTTCTCCACCATCCACTCCATGCCAGAGAAGGCATCCTCTGCACAATAAAAAACAAAACAAAAAAAAACACAAAACCCACCATTTCAATATACCAGCAACCAATGCAACTCAAGTTTCCAAGAACAATCTAGAAATTCATGTTTTTAACGTCTTCTCTCTCTCATACACTGGTATGAAAAAATTCAACAATCAGGAAAAAACTCCCTGCCGTTTAGCTGCATGAGACTGTGGGTTACATGTTAAGCCATCAGCTGTTCCAACATTCCATCCCTCTTACTCAAACACCAGAAGAATTCAGGGCCATTTGAAATATACAGCCATGCTTTTTTCTTGTGACCTCTGCCAGGGGGTAGTACAATAATAAGTGGTATGTTATTAAAAGGACAACACAAATGTCACTTTACCATAGGCCAGTCCGGTAACCAGCAATTCTGTATTGTGCAAGCAGAGTGGTACGCACACTTTCCAGGCAGAAGTATGCATGTGAGGTTGCCTTCACATTTATGAAAACCCAGCAATTTAATTCTTTAATTGGAATGTTACTAAATATATTATGTGCCCTTGTAACTGATGTACTTTATGCAAATAAATAATACCTTACCCTGGCTGCTATCTATGGTGTTGCCTAAACTGTCCACAGCAAGCCAATTGGAGGAGACTGCCTTAGCCTTGTCGCTGGAGAACCCATGCGAACCGAGGGGCTCGGCCACCTCCAGGTAGTCATCTAGGAGTCCCAGACTTTCCTCAGCCACCGAACACGGCTGGCTGAAGGGGGATAAAGAATCCCCCAACAGCATCTCGTTGTTCAAGAGGCTCATCTTCGTCAGTTTTTAATGCTTTGATGTCGAAGGATGTAGACAAGTAGAGGGTCTTTTTGTCGACTACAGCAATGCTGCTGTGCGGTGCCTTGAAAAACCTGCAAAAAGAACTTTAGTTCATCAGTACTTGTTCGCCCAGCACAGTAGCCTTCTAAAAGCAATGCCCTTTTAAGAAGCATGGTGGTACTCTTTATAGACTCGTACGACCTCTCCGTTTTCGGGGCTGCTGTTAGCCTGCAGCCCAGCATCTCTACAAAGCCTTTGAGTTTCCTGCTGAAGGCTGGCCAGGGCCAGCCGCCGGCTCCAGCTGCCCGGTCTCCCACCGAGGGCCGCCCGCCTTCCTCATGCCCAAATATGGGCCGCGCCGCCGCCCGGCCCCGCCCACCCGCCGCCCTGACTCACGCCCGCAGCCGCAGCCATTTCGCGATCCTGCCGCGTCCCTCTCCCCACCCCCACCCCCCTCTCCCTCCCCGGCCGCCATTTTGTATCTTGCCACGTTTCCACCGGGGCTTCAGCACCCGGCGCCTGCGGAGCTTCACCGGGCTGCGCCCTGCCAAGTACCGAGGGTACCGCGATAAAAACGGGGTGGGGAAAGGACAACGGACCTCTCCGATATGAGCCCACTTACAAAACTGGGCGTTTGGGCGAGGAACCGAACCCAGTGTCACACAGGCCACCTTTTACGCCCGTTTCCAGAGAGTTATGAAACCCCTCCCGATGATCAGGGCAGACTTAACGCTACAGTATTAAAGGATTAGACTACTGCCACCAGCTTATAAACAGCCCTCGTTTACCTCCTCGGCACGATGCATTAAGTGGTATTTACACCCTCGGAGCCCTGATGAATCCAACGCCCCATTTGCCCCCAGCTAGAGCAGCACTCGCCCGGGCGGGGTTAAGAAGCCTCCCCTCACCACCACCCCAGGAATCTACTACTCTTGCTACTACGAAAAGCCCATAAAATGGAAAAGCCCTCAGCTTTTGGGAACCGAGTTCTCTTGAACGATGTAGGATACAAGAATTTCTCTTTGTTTCTTCCAAAATGGCATTTCCTGCCATTTCTGAAACCCGCCGCCCCTAGAGAGGTTAAGCCCACACAAGGATGCCCGCTCCATTCAGTCTTATTACCCGGGTGCTTTTTTCCCCCGGAGATATCCATCACCGTACAGGTGAAAAACCCACCCCCGAAGCTCACTAAAAGGGAAGAAGAGGGCGACGAGAAACAGACAGGAGAGGGAATACCCGTCCCTCACACACAATACTCACGCCATGGTTGCAGATGCCGGGGATGTGCTGAGGCCGCCGCCGCTGCTGCTGCGCCTGCTGCACTGGCCGATGCCGCCGCTGGCCCTGCCGCCCTTAAAGAGCCATGGCGGCCAGGGGAGGGGAGGCTGCTCCGGTCCGCGCCACGCGGGAAGTTGCTGCGCCCACAGACACTCACACTACCCCTTGTCTCAGCAACAGACACACAATGAGGTGGCAGCGCCCACGCGACGTCTTTATATATGAGCCGCCTTAAGCAAAACAAGATCCGGCTGTGATGTGTCCTTCCGCTAAGCGTCACCTCCCTCTTGCCAGCGCCCGCCGGCCTGTAGCCTCTCTCTCTGGGCTTCCTTCCTGCCATTCTGCTAATGGTTAATCACAGGAGCCACGGACAAAAGCTACAACTCCACCACGGAGCAGCGGCGGAGGGACTATATGGTGTACGTCCGCGCCGCCCGCCTTCTCCGCCAGGCGAGGCCACGTCACGTGATCGGAGCAGCTGAGGACGCCCTCCCCCCTCTTCCGTGGGGAGCGGAGTCGGGAGGGGCGGGTTAACCGCCAACAAAGACGGGGCGCTCGCATAGGCGGCATCACGCTGACCGCCACGTGGGAAGGGGGGCGTTCATTGGCTAGAGGGGAGTTGTTCACGTGCCCTGTGAGATGTCATTGGCCGGGGCCCGAAGGAGGCCAGATGCTGAGGGGAAGGGAGAGGGGGGCGAGAAGGAGCAGCTGAGCAGGGAAATGGCGGCTGGGGGGTTGGGGGGGGGGCAGGAGGAAGGGAGCGGTGGCTGGGCTTGTCACCGCAGCCCTGCGCCTTTGCTGACCTGTCCCTCTGGAAGCAGCTTGTGTTCCGCCCCGCTTTAATTTCCAGCGGCCCTTTTTGTTCTCTACGCAAAGTCTGGTTGAGGTCAGGCCGAGGCGCTGGCATGGCTTCCCCCGCAGCGCTGAGGTGGTGGGCCACCGTGGCCTGCTGCTCCCTCAGATAACGTGTCAGCCCAGGGCAGTGTCGCCTTCCCTCCCTGCCTGCCTCACACCTGCAGAGCTCAGATTATGGCTGCTTCGTGGCACGGGCTGTGTGTGCATAATGGTGCCTGCGTCTCTGACCTGAGCCTGCCGGCTTCGCAGTGGCCACGGCGCAGTATCGCCCTGGAGTGGTTCATGTGGAGCTTCGCTGGACACCCATGCTGCTGAGCAGCTGACAGTATGAGTCTAATGAGTGACTTGAAACTATGCAAGAGCTGAATATGAAGTTGGTTATTCCCCAGCTGAGAATGAGAACTTCCTCCCATGCAGTTTCACACTGACACAGTTGCTTCTCTGTGCAGACATTACTCAGACTGATGTGAGCGTTAAGAGATCACCTATATAGCCTGGCAGCTGTAAAGGGCAACGTCACCTTGGAAAGTTTTTAAAGTGCAGTTTTACATTATGTTTTATCTGATCTAAATCAACTTGCTACTAGGAAATAAAGCGGCCCTCTTCCCCACCCTAATCCCAGCAATACAGTTCCACCAGCTGGTCTGGCCCCCAGTGAGCCAGCTTAGCTGGCTAACCCAGCAGGAAACTCACGGGTCAACAGTTTTCTGCTGGTTACAGTCCCTTCATCCTTTCACTCGGGTCAGACAAGCATCAGCCAGCTCCAGTGAGCTGGGAGGACCTGTACCTGTGTGTTTTCCTCACCGTGTCAGAGTTACCCAGCTTCAAAAGGCTGCATTTTCACATTGCCAGCCTCGCAATGCGCCATCAGCTCCGAGAGCTATAGCGGGTCCTTGCCTGTTCAAACATAATCGTCCTGCAGGTCAAATTGCTCTTGGCTACTGCTGCAAAAGGCTTCACTATTTTCCAGTTAGGGCCTCAGTAGTATTTGTGTAAAGCCACGGCCTTCACTGAGTTTGCTCAGGTGTAACTGCCTGGAACTTATTAAACAACTTGACTGCTAATTTGCGAGGATGGGCATGACCCAGTGTCTACTTTTAGCAGTCTGATGTTACCATTATCGCTACAAAGCAGAGTGTGTCACTCCACATCTGTGAACTGAACATTATCTGCTGAATGAAAAAAGCAGTTTTTCCTCCATGTTGTTTTGCCCGGGTTTTTTTGTTTTGCTTTGCTTTTTTTCTAGAAGCAAGCACAGATTTTGGAATGACTCATTAAAATGGAGGAGGCAGAGAAAAATGTCTTCCAATGCCAGAAAACACTACAGGAGCAGCTGAGCAATCTAAGATGACTGTTCTGATAAACACACCGCAGAGCAGGCTTCAAAGCAAAATTTAGAGGATGCGGCAGCTTTTAAAGAAGCCAAGTGGGCGATTGGCTGGGTGGATGGGTGGACAAGCATCTCCACATCCTCACTGGCTAAGGGAGAACTCTCACATCCCCCGCCATGCCTGCTTGCCCCTCCTTTAAGTGAAAAGAAAAGGGTGATTGTACAACTGTAATCATAGCTAAATAAACAGAAATGCTATACACACCCAATCCTTCATCTTGAAAAGATAATTATAGATTTCTCTGAAAGGACTCTGGGTATATGCGAGTAAGAATCACACAAGCAAAAATGAAATATGCAATGAGGAACTTAACCCAGATCTGCCTGTTCCCTAGCTGCTTGGTTTCCATTTTGTGTGGAAATTTGTCTGCATTACAAGCAGCAGCTAGAAATTTTTTAACAATCCCCAATCCAAAAAGAGAAATCAAGTAACCAAAAGCCAGCCATTTAGTGAACAGCGTATTTTTCCCTGTTTCCTAAAAGACTGCAGAATTACTGCTGTTACATAATTTCGTGAGCTACATCCCCAGTTCTTTTATAAATCATCTCTCTGCATTTGCACATATTACGTCAGAGGTTTCTCCTTTGTGGCTAGAGTTTTTCATCAAGGTAGAAGACACTTCTTTAAGCCCAAGTAACAATTCCTTGAGAATTTTTGTACAGGAGACATGACAAGTATTTTCTAAGATAAGAACTACGAGCTACCCGCTACTAACTCAAAAGTGCCTAAAAAGCATTCCTTTCTAGTACTACAGAATATATTTGTCGCTCAGAGATTAAGAGGTCTGGCAGCTCTGAAGAAAATTGAATTTACAGCGCAAAAAGGTGGCTTCTGAATGAAGATTAATTGGTGTGCATGGTCAATGAACTCCTGCTGACACGTTAACAGCTTTAGCACCATGGATGTTATTTTTCTGCCCAGGGTACCAGTACTTCAGCAGAGAGAGCTCCTGTGATAAGTGAGATCCATCCTGACCCAGAAGCGAGGGGGCAGCCGCAGGCGAAAGGAGCTGCTCGTGCAGCACTCGCTGCAGGATTGAGGCCAAAGTGACCTTGCTGGGGAGTGATGAACTGCCCTGATAAATACAGCACTGCAGAAAGCCACCTCCGGCCAAACAGCAGCACCAGGAGGAGGTGGAAAACGAATAGTCCTTTATTCACCCTCCTCCTTCATTAAGATAGAAGGTCAATGTCTGTGCTTGCTTTTTTTTTTATTCTTTTTTTTATTTAAGTTAATGTTGCAAAGGAAAAGAGGTTTTCTTCTTCCACGAGCAAGTACACAGGAGATAAACACACTGAATGCTATGTTATTAAGTACACAAAAGACAGGGAGGACGTAAATGTTTCCATAGTAACATCTCCTCACACAGTCTAGACCGTCTGTATAGGATGTTCTCAGGGACTGGTGGTGGGGGAGGAAATACTCATGGGCCTCTAACAGGGGAGTGAGGCGGGGGGAGGGGGGAGTACCTGGTGTTGGGGCCAGGAGGGTAACCAGAGACAGTAACGGAGATGGAGATGTTTGCTCTTTCCTGGAGTGCTGGGAAAGCCGCAGTCAGGGTGAAGGGCTGGCAGACGCTGCATCATGACCCCTACGGTGGCAGTGGGCAGGCAGCTTTGGGTCCCCACTGAGTGTCAGTGCCCCAGGGAAGGGGCAGATGGGCTTTTGGCTGGCCCTGGGCCCTACTGGGGTGCCTGGGGAGGAGGGGGCATTGCCTCCTTTGCAGAAGGATGAGTGTGAGGGCAAGTCCCCGAGGGGATTCTTGTGATAGTTTCTGTCCTTTGAACCTTCCTTTCATCATAAGGGACAGGAAGCCTTACTCAGCACTTCAATGAGCAAAGCATTTCCAGAGAACAGCAGGAATTTTTCCTGGAGATAGAATGCCGAGGGAAACACAACGAGGAATGAGGCGAAGCAGCTATACATTTTGAGCAATTTTGAGGGAGAATTATCTACAACCTCTATGGCACAGGCTAATTTGCAGTGCTCGATTGCTTCTCTCCTCATGCGGCACAAACAGATAGCTGAAGGATCTTTTCTGCCAGATTCTCATCGTAAGCTCTTTAGGGATTGCTTTATAGACGTTCCATTCTAAAACTAGATTGAAAAGCAAATATATGTGATTAAAGATCAGGCTGGGAGGTATTAGCGTCCATCTTTTATTACATACAAACAGAAAATAAGCTAGCCATATGCTCTGCCTCGTTTGTTTTGGACACTAGTACACCAAATGGAATCTCTAATAAATCATTCATTGCTTACCCACCCCCTCACTGTCTTCTGTTTCCGTCCTGTTATGTAAATATCACTGACATTTGAAATGGGACTAATAAAAAAAAAAAAAAGATTAAATCTGCAATTTACATTTGCAACTTACAATTCAATTATTTTAGGCAGATATGGAAACAATCCTGGTTGTCCACCTACATTTTCCTTACTGAACAAACATGGGCATGCCAAGCACATGCTGATAGCTCGCAAAATATGGCTCTCCAGAGACTTGGTTACTCAGAATCAGCCAGGCTGTGGCCAGCTGCCACACTTAAAAACATTGTGCAAATCTGGTAAGAAGGAGGTAAGTTTTAACTTGTAACTTGCCCAAGCATGAATTTCCTGAGCAAAGCTACAACTGGTTGAAAATGATGTTTAGCAAAAAATATGTGTGAAGGGAGGGAGGAGGGGGTGCTGGCTTTTGTTCGGACCATCAGGGGATTTTTTTTGTTTTCTCATTGTTCAGCTTTGTTTTATTATGATGAAAGTACTTGGGGGTCAAGAATAATCCCTCATGTGTGTTAGCACATGTGGGAGCAGTTTAGCACACAAACAAAAGCCTTCCAGTTGTCCAAGCAATAAAAGAACAGAAACATATCTCATAGCAACTGTTGTTCTTCACGGGGCTGTAGTTAATGTGGTCCCCGCTGCAGACTGTGAATTCAGTGCCTATCAAAATGTACGTATCTGTACGTTATCAGCATCCGCCTGGAGTCACACGTGTCAGGTACCTTGTGCCTTCCTGTGCAAAAGGATGAAGATGAGAGTGATAACACACATTCCTTCTTTTTCTAGCAGTGCAGAGTCAGCCAGAATTGAGGCCTGAAGAGCAGGTATGGATTATGAGACTGCAGCATCTCAGACAGCCACAGACACCAGTGGGTGAGTTAACGGCCTGTCGCCATTTCAGTGGATTTGTCTGTGACTGTCTCAGTGCCCCTTCGACTTGTCAGAACGAGGACTCCCTGCTGCATCAGTCCAACAGCAATTACACTGCTCTCCTGAACCTGGAATCTAAACTAGCAGCTGTGACTGAAACATGGAAAAGTTACTTGAGCTTGAGTTATTTCATCCTCTCTGTCCAGTGAGGGAGGATGCACGATGAAAGGCTGATAATACCAGACTATGCTCTGTGTGCTCCATCTGGGGATTTGTTTTTAACTTCACATGTCTTCAGAGTGTCTTGATAAGGACAGGAAGAGAGACTGTGAATGGGTATACCCTATTAATGAAATAAAACAGGATGCTGGGGATATCTCATGTGCGTGTGAGATCTCTTTGTCTCTGATGCTGGCAGGCAGCTTCAGCAGGAACACTGACAAACCAGGTAGTTCAGATGAAATTCTGGAAGTCATCTGAGAATAAATCACTTTTGAGGCTGCAGCTCCCCAGGTCCCTGGGGAAGAACACTGCAGACATTATTCAGTAATATTTCTCAGCTCTTCGCAAGCAGCAGCTGCTCAGTGGCTGGAATTTACAAGCAGACTTCAATCTGTTTTAATATATACTTGTTTACAGAGGAGGAGGGAGAAATTCCTGGTGGATGTTGACATGGTTGTGATATTCATTTTATAGCTTTTTCCTGAATGACTGTCACTTTCCCTCCTAAGGTCTCAGTGTTAGGAGATTTGGCAAAGGATGTCGGAAAGAAGATGCTTTCAGAAGACTTTGAGACTGCTCTGCTCCCTGCACTTGTGCATAGGCTTGTGGGTGGCCTCAGCAGAGCCTCCTCAAATGTGTTACAGGGGTACCAGCCATGGGCAAGCCGGATAATAGTCCCCAAAGAAGACTTTGTGGCCACAGTATCTTATTGAGTAGGTACTGTGGCTTCTCCATCCACTGCCCCTCTTACTGATATCACTGTGGCTCTTGGTGAGGGAGGTTTGCAGTTCTCTTAACAGGAGGAGGTTTCTGTGCTTGACTGCTGAGACAGCTGGTTGGAGCTAAAGCCCGGTCTGTCTGAGGAGCCACTCACGGCAGCCCACCTCTGTTGGGGAGGTACTGCTGGCTTGCTCTTTTGGCACTCAGAGAGTGAGACTTTGTTGATGCCTTGTCCTGTGATTGCGATCACAGTAGACATCTCCTCTGGGTCGGAGGCAACGTAGGCGCTGTTCAGGAAGGTAACATTTGAACCATTCACCTTAGTCATGCTAAGCACTTATCAGAAATAGAGGTCTCCCCTGGGCAGGGCAGGCTCTGTCTGACCACACAAGGACAAAGTCTGACCCAGGCCACAAGGCTTGGGAGTCCAGTCTGCCGGTGACACCAAGCATCTTCCTTTGCAGTGCAAAGTGATGGACAGAAGATGGATCACTCTTCATTTTATTAACTTTCCCTTCTTACATAAGAAGGAAATTACAAAATTTAAAAAAAAAAAAAAAGGACGAGAAAGGTTCCTAATCCAAATCACTAGCTCATTGTTCAAGAAAAGACACTGGACTACATGCTTTCTACTGTCTCTCTCACGGCCACAGGCAGTGATTTGGAAAAGAGAAGGTTTGTGCCTTGGTCACGCACTTGCCTCAGCAAAAAACAACCTCTACTTGAATGCCAGGAAGCTGGGCCCCCTGCCAACATGCTCTCTAACAAGCAACGTGGGAGCTGCAGCTCTGTGGCCTGTGGGATTGTCTTGTAGTACCTTTGCGTCAGCGTATCTTGGGCCCTCTGACAGCATATCACCACTGCTATAAACAACCAGGAGTTGAACATTATTCAGATTATATTATCTATATAAGTGGTGGTAGTTATTATATCCAAGGCCATAACTATCCTCCGTGCTAAATAAATTCAAGAATTTGAAGGCAAAAATGTTCCTCTGCCATACTGCTTCCAGGAACGATTGCTTCTTGCCTTTCAAAGGGGGTAAGGAGCCTGCCAGGGCATTACGAGTTTTGAAGTAATGTCGTGGGACAGGTAAAAAGCCAACGCAGTTCATCATTTGCCATCTATGCCCTTCTGTCTGTTGCCTGTTAGGTCTCTGTCCTTTGCAACACTGAGCAGAAGGAGACGAGAGAGTCTTACAGGACTGGGATCATTCTAGTGAGGCATCTGATGGGACAGTGTATCACCCCTGTGCCCCTGTGGAACAGTGACAATTCTACCACAGTGACAGGCAGGGGAAGGGGTGGGCTTGCACTGAACCGAGGGAACTGTTACCTAAAAAAAGAAAATCCAAAACAAACCCAAAACCCCAAGCAAGCAACTTTTGCCCATTATTTGTATGGAGAAGGCTTTTCATGGAGAATGTGGTTAGAATTGATATATATACATTTCCCCTGAGAAGCTTAGCACTGAGTGTTAATAGACAGATCAAAGAGCTACTTAGCCACTGGAGCCAGGGAAATTGAACCAGGGCAGCAAAATAAAAATCAATCTGACATTTAGTGTGTTTAAAGTGATTTTGTTCAGAACTGACTTCTGCGTGAGTACTTAGGAAAGCTTAAGATCGTGAAAAGTTTGAGTTCTGTGAGCCAAACTCTGTCTCCCACTCTCCTGCTATTCATAAAATGACAAGAATGCTTTCAGAATGATTTCAGATCTTCCCCGCCTTACCCATTGGTCTGACTGCTCTCTTTTGCCTTACCATTTGCAAGATTATTCCACAGGATGACATACTATAAAGATATTATTAGCCTGCTCACCACCACATTTCTGGCTCTGTGACTTGTGAATAATGCTGCCCTTCTCAGAGTATGCTAGTAAAACTTTTATTCTGTGCTACCCCTGATTGTTTAGGGGACACACTTGTTACATGAGAGCTATTTTAAGAAGTTGTTGAATCTCAAAAAAAAAAAAAGAAAGAAGAAAGAAGAAAAAAAGAAAAAAGGGAGGGGGAGGACATTTCTTGAATCCCTCAGATCATACATTCAGATCATAACTCAGCCTGACAAGGATAAAGAAGATAAAATCCAGGCGCCTCAAACAGTTTCTCAACTGCAGCAGTCCTCCTAGGGCTGGAAGTCAATACGGGGTTTCATTGGGAGGAGGGGGAATCTCTCATTTCTTGCTTGCTGCATCTGTGAGTAAAGCCCAATATGTCAAGATCCAGTCCCAGATTCAGTGAGCCATGCTGGAATCATTGAATCATACCTAGTGCGGACAGTGGGCCAACATATTTTATCTTATCTATGTGGAAGAGAAACTCCTCTTTTGGAAGAGGCTCCTCTTTTTCCCCTGAGACTAAATTTAAAAAGCAGCAGCTGCTTGCAGCTTTTCTAGAGTTTATTAAAATAAACCTTAAAAAACTCCACAGAGGTGATTAGGTATTTGGGGAAAAAAAGAAACATTCGTCATGCAGTTCAACACTTTAGCATGATAATCTCAAATTTGGGGTACAGTCACCCTCTCTCCCCCAGCCTAAGAACAGCTACGGAATAGTCAGGCTGGAATTTATTTATTTATTTTTAAAATGAAGAGATGCAAAACCAAGTAACATGTAAGCTCAGCTACATTCATTTCCAGGACAGGACTGTGTTTATATAACAAAGCACGCAAAATATTTAGCTTTTTCCAAAATTCACCTTCCTCCTAAGCTGTTTGTTCCTTAGGCTAAGAACAAAAGACATGCCGAGTCTTTGCAGCCTGGAGAACCATTTATGCTCTTCGTCTTTGTAGCAACCTTTTCCATACTTGAAATAATTATCATGGCTCCCCTCAATTATTTCTTCTCTACATTAAACAAACTCGTATCTTATGATCTTTCCTCCCTATTCATGCCAGGACAGCTTTTACGCAAAGGTGCAAACCGCTGCATACATTAAACATGTATTGCAATCTCTAGGCTTTCCAGGGGCTCTACTGTGGAAGAGCTTCAATACACCAGACACGGGCATCTGGCGCAGCTGCTTCTTCACTGCCTCAAGGCCGATGTTCGGATAAAAAAAGGAGCACATTTGGCAGAGGAAAAGGATTGGCACATAGAAACCAACGTGTGACTAAGCAAGGGCGGGGGAGTCCGCGCAGGAAAGTTTAATATTAAAGAGAGGCACGGAAGCCTGTGAAGTCTGGGGACCCACATGAAAGGCAGGTGCCTGTCCGGGCACGCGGGCTATCAGAGAAAAGATGGGAGGCACAGCACCATAATTACGCATCATCTTGTGACTGCTGCGAACGCTGCCAGGAGCCAGCACGCTGCAGCACCGAGCTGATTGCTCTCTCAAGACGAGTTGCAGAGCGCTGAGCGCCCAGAGCCACAAAGGCAAAGCACGTGAATCAGCAAGGGGCATGTCAGTCCCCAAGCACCGGTGTGGTGCAGAATTATGTCAGCCTGAGACAAAAGCAGAGAGACACTCCTTTATTTACAAACACACCAGAGACAAGCAGGTTACTGTGGAAAGTCATTTTATTTCAGAATTTCACACACTCCGTCACAGACCATGCACGTAAGACTTTCCCCTTTGCAAATCCACAGCCTCCAGGCCTGGGAGAGATGGGGCACCATCTCTTCTCTTCTCACTGTGACTACCCACATGCTAAGAGTGAGGGCCCTGATGGCAGCTTGCCAGGAGGCAGAAAGCAGCCTCTTGTTTCCATAATTGCTCTTAAAACACGAGAAAAGAAGTCCATCTGGCTTGAAGGATTAGCGGTGGAGCTCAGCAGCAGCAAAACCCCACAGCTGAGCAAGTTGGTCCTCACCCTGTGGTTACAGGGAACAAGACTACAATCTCGTGGGAAGCTTGCGTGAGCTAAGCTACAGCGGAACACACTGAGGCATTCTTGGAGCCCAGGCAGCAAACCAAACAAATGCACACTCTGGGCCTCTTACAATCAATTTGTCTCTGAGCCGCTCTGCCAGGAAGGTGGCCGGGAGCTGCCCTTTTCACATTCAGCTTTAAGTCCTCCTGCTCTGTGCTACAGCTTCGACTAGGAAGGAGCTGACCTATAGGTAAGACAGCCCTCCAGGCTGTACATCAACACATGTACTGCATTTAATACTGAAAGGTGCCAGTTCAAAAGACTCTGCAACTGTCTGACCCACAGGCTGGGTACAGCGTTAGTGTAAGTTTCCCGCATACTTACCCTACTCCTTCTCCCCTTCCTCTGTTGCCCCTTATGCCTGACCCTGCTCTTGAAATACTCCTAGTTGCAGTGTCCCTGTGACCCATTACATCTTTGGCCTTTGCTGAGACTGCCACTGCCAGGGTAGCTATTGCCTGCTCTGGTGGCTGCCTGTAGGAAGTGAGCATTTGCCTCCCGAGAACGGGCTTGTGGCTAGCTCAGAGGAGGGCAAAACTGACAGGAAGAAATGATGAAGTGATTCAAGTGAAGTGGAGCGAAGTCTACAGAAAAGGCAAAAAGGCAGCTTCAGTCTCCATTTGATACACAAATTGAACTCAATAGCAGCAATAAATGGCCATAAAATATTAATTCATTAGGTTGCCAGGAAGAAGTAAAAGCATTCATGTCAAAAATTCTCTATAGATATGTGGCAACTGTTCTCAAGCCAGCTCAGACAGTGGCTTCCTCCTGTTTATGTCTCCCCTTTGTTTTATCTATAGTTTTGATCATTCCAAACCATGTTGCTGCTCAATTCTGCATGAAAACCATGGTATTGGAGTCAGCACCAAGTGAGGGGTGAGATCACACTGAAGAAATGAACTTATGGGGAACTCCTGACAACCCAGATATTTTAATATTATTGTTGACCTTCAAGTAATTAAAAGAAAGTCTCCAAGTCTCATCTGTCTGCTTTTAGGGTAGGAAGGCTGACATCAGAAAGGCAGTGGAGGGCAGGGAAAAAAATCTGGGAACCAGAGTGAAGAGCAATCAACAGCTGACCAACACTGACTGCTGCAAAACTTACAAAACACAAAATCATACAAACGGGATTTCTGCTAACCTTTTATAGACTACAGACTTTATATACACACACAAACTTCAAAGTACGCACCTGGCAGTCTAGAAAATACCAGTACCCTAAGGATTAAATAATTTAAAATGCAATGTTGCGTTATCACTGTATACAGAATACTATCTGACACATTGGCTAAAATGGACGGATTGTCCGAGAAAGATGCTCCCTCCCTCATCTCACCAGCACTGCCTCTAAAAAGAAAACAAGGGCTGAAGACTCCCCTCGGTGGTTCCACTCCTGAAACTCACCTTGAAACTTCTCTGTCAAAAAGGGAGGGGGAGAGGAGGGGAAGGAAGTCCTGAGAGGAAGGGAAGGGAAAAGGATTCCTGCTTCCTCCAAACCCTGCTGCTGCAGTACCCCTCTCCGTTGGCCAGGGAGGCTGGAACAGCAAGTGGTAAAAAGGTGCTAAAGCTGGTAAAAGGCAACTATGTTTCTGTAACAATAGCTGCGCTGGTCTTTTGAGAGACACAGCCCCAGACTCACTGTCCCTCCAGGTTTTTGAAGACAGGAGACCAAAAGGCTTAATGCAGAGTATAGAGTCTACGTGGCTAGTTTAGGAGATACCAACAGTGCAACAGCTGCCCCCAAAGCCCATACTGCAGTCCAGCAGCAGACGGGAGGGCAGCCAAGGGAGAACAGCCCGACAGCAGCCATAAACAAGAGTGGGCAGAACTGTATTTCCAACAGGTCCAAACAGACAGAATGGGAAGGTGTGCCCTCACCAGCTTTCTAAGAGTAATTGTAAACTGGGGAGCACTGGAAAGTCAGCGCATGAGAACGAGGAAGGGAATGGACAGACTCGGTTTTGAGGTGGTTGGGGAGGGGACTAAAGCACACACAGAGAGCAGATGGCAAAGCCAACATATCTCTAAATGCCAGCTCTGCATATGTACCCTAATAGGAGTGTGTGGGACAGAACCTTGCTGATGACACCAGTTCAGTCCTATCACCTTCATGGATCTGTAGCTGGTGAGAATCTGGCTTACATGTGCTCATTACAAAGCCCTTTGAGGCATGCAGTCTTGCTTCCACCTCCTATAAACTAGAACAGCCATAAGCTCTTGGGGAAAAGATGAAAAAAAAGTAATCCCTGTTCCCATGTGTGTCTCCCACCCTTCCCCCATCATCAGCCTCTCTTCCTTTAGGCCAAACATCTAAGGAGCCGCCCGGTTCTCCATTCCCAGGGCCATTCCCACCAGCAACACCCAGCAGATCTGGCTAGGCAGGAATGGCAAGCCCTGCTCCTTTGGCCTCATCAAATAGTCAGACCACAAAGGTTTCTTGCTCCCCTAGGACAGCTTCAGTAAGAATTGCCCATCCTGGAGGTTGTGTTGCAGCAGACTGGACAAGCCTCAGCCCTTACTGCTGAACCCAGCTTGCAAAGGATAAGAAGGCTCCGCAGGAGCAGGACCCATGGGCATTCTCCAAGCTCTACAGCCCTAAATACTGCTAGTGTAATCATTATCCACTCAAATACAAAAAACAACCCTATCCAAAATATCTCACTCAGTCTGCCCTGCATGACTGGGTCAAAGGGACCAAAAAAAAAAAAAAAAAAAAAGAAAAGTGAGACAGTGTGGTACAGCAGAGAAAGAGAAACATGGGGCAAAGACAGACTGGAGGAAAGGAAAAAACCTCAATGCAAGTCTGCTAAAATTGACACTGGATTTACCAGCCCAGTTCCACCTTCTCCAGACCAAAATGGACTCAACTGCACTAAGTGTACTACAGGAGAAAGAAGTGCATAGTTTAATTTTTTTTTTGGTAGACACTTAAACATCAGCAGAATTTATGCAAAGATCTTAGAGCTGCAGTTTTAGCCTCTTTTCCCTAGCCAATGGGTACCTGTGGGGGCAGAGATGGTGGAAATGGACCAGTAGCACCAAGAAATTCCTTGGGAGCACCAACTCCACAGCAGGAAATAATAATGAACCAAAAGGAGACAGAGAGAGAGAGAAAAGTGGAGGAGACATATTTTGCAATAATCAAAGTCCACCTTGGCTAAACCCTATCAACGCTTCCCTAGGTAAGGCCCCATTACGTCTGCAGCAAGACCTCTGGCTCTGACAGAGAGCTGTAGAGGGTATAGCCCAACTCATCCACTTCTTCAGGGGTGAGCTCTGAAAACAAGTTCACCTTGGGGTTCAGAGCACTAGGGAGGACACCTGACTCCAAGTAGCGAATCAACCCCTTCAGCGCCTGCAAGAAACGATCAGCCAGCATGTCCTGGGACCAGTCAGACTCTTCTTGGGATAGGTGCAGGATGACATTGGTGAGCTGGCTGGCAGTGAGGTGACCCAGGGCTGGGTTTGACTTGCATACTGCTTTGAAGATCTTCAGGCACAAGCAACGACAGCCGGAATCACACTGGTCCAGGGCCCGGAGGCGAGCCGTTTCTGCTGGCCGCAGGCTCAGTCGCCACAAATTGTCATTCTGGGCCAGTCGATGGGGTTTGGCCACAAGGATGATGTCACCCAGTGTCAGGGATGGTAGGAAGTCAATAAAAAGACGCCGTTCTGGATCATACTGGACTTCTAGTGTCAAATCTGCTGGGGGAGCTGCTGGACGGATCACATAATCCAAAAGGGACCCAATTGCTGGCCAGTTGATGGAGCCAGCTACAACTTTCTCAAAGGTGTCTGCTACAGCTTTGGGGGAAAGGTAACCTCCCACCACACAGCGGTCCCAGTAGCTGCTCCCACGGGGAAAGTACTCTGGGTTTTCCCGACGCACCAAGTAGAAGCCAGGAATGTTCATGATGGTGTCCTCTCCGGGGATGCAGGACCACAAGTTCTGCTCCAGCATCAGAGGCACAATGAGCTGGATGTGGTCAGCTGTGACTACCTTTCACAAGAGAGAAAAGTCAGTAAGAACAAGCTTTCTCTCTCCATGCTGTTTTATTCACCACCTTTAGATAGCATTCTGTTCAAAGGAACTTGGAATTAGAATTTGGCTGTCTCACTCTCCTCTCTGCATGGGATTCACAGCCTCCCTTTGTCAAAAGATGTTCTGAAGGACTATTTCCCATAGTTAGTGGGATAACGCCAAGGTATAACCCAAGCTAGTGCTTATACAGTATGTGCTATTTAGAGATCTTTAAATACTTTGGGACCTGACATGGACTGCACATAGATGAATCATTCTGCCTCCTGTCGCTCCAAGTCAATTCCTTGGACCTGAAATGCAGCTGGCCCAGGGCACAGCAACACCACATGATAATTTAAAACAGGAGGCAGAGTATTAAGTTTCTAGACAAGCTTAAGTTGCCATGGTTTAATTATCCCATGCTACAACTAGGTACTGCCCTCACCCAGTCTGCCACATTGTTTGGAAAAAGGTCACTAAAGATCCCTTTTCACCAATGCGATTAAGACCCCAGATCTAAATTTCACTGGACACTCAACACTCCATTCCAGACCTCTGACTCAAAAAAAGAAGTGTGCCTCTGAATCACTCACTATAGCCATGGGCATCTTGCCATCAGGGAGACATGCAGCAGGGACTGCTGTCCAATCCAGGTCAGTCATGCAGTAAAAAAAAAAAAAAGTAGGGAAGACCTACATGAATACATAGGAGTTCTAAGGGAATATCATGTATTTGGAAGGAGATAGAAGGGACAGAGAGAAAACAGAGTCTACTGGAGAAACAGCAAGAAAAACACAGGTAAAAACACAGGTAAAGGGAAAGACAGAGGGGAAGGAAAGAAGGGCCAAGATAATCTGGAGAAATAAAACAGCAAAAAGAAATGCTTTGCAGACAATGCCAGAGCAGCCTGGTCATGCCTGTTCAAACAGTACTGCAGAAATCAACGCCTGGCTCCACAGTGGGAAAGGCGACACCAGGAACCTTATTACAGAGGAATGTTGTGCTGAGCCAGCACTGCCAACAGGGAAGCCTGAAATGCCCCTGCCTAGTCAGCCTTCTGAATAATGACCCATCACGCGGCCCCAGGAATTACCTGCAGATCATCATACAGGCTGCCACTGAGGTACATGTCACGCAGGGGCATGTCCGGCAGCTTGGCACGTAGGAAGCTGCGCAGCTCAGCACATATATCCACAGCAGCTTGCTTGGCCCGGGCCTGCTCATCCGCTGGGATAGCTACAGTCCTCCGATAATAAGCAAAGAGCTTTTCTTGCAGAGACAGACGAAGGCGGGATTTTTTCAGCTCCACTTGACTCCTCTTGGCAGATGGCTTGGGCTTTGTGGGTCGGAAAAAGTCTGCAAGACAGAAGGAAAACTGTTGATCATCTGCAGTGTTTCACTGTGAACTGATCCGCAGAAGAAAATCTGCAGCACCTAAGTGCAGCCTCCTAGGTCTCAAAAAGCTTTCAGCAGACATTTTGCATGCTTCACACAGGTACCAGTCAAAAGGGAGGTACTGAGAAACTTCAAAAGATACTACGAGAATCAAAATGGATGAAAACTAATTTAGCCAGAACAAGACTAACATCATGTACAAGGAAGTAATTTTAATGGCTACATGGGCAGTACCTCAGTTCAATTTCATCAAAAATTCAGCACCGTTACCAGTTCAGAAGCTTTCAACATGATGCCAGACCAGTGAATAAAACACTCGAACAATCATCACGATCTCATTAAGTTTTTAACATTATAATGGATTTTTACAAATTATCAGCAAAACCCAGCCCTGACTAGGCTGTAAGATCAGAGATCACGCCACCTGGAAATGAAATAGTTGTTAGGAGTCTGATCAACACTTATCAGGGTGGTGAGCTGACATCTCGGGGCCAGCAGAACTCAGGCAATCATAGCCCCAATGAAAACCTCCCTCAAACTTTCACTGGGTGAAGAACAGAGAGCACACTCAGGCACAATACAGCAATACAATGCTTTACACTGCCATCTGCGTTATTAAGCAATGTCTAACCTTCACAGATTCTCTTAGCCCCTTTTTTTCTGACTAGTTTCCTAAAGAAATAAGTCAATGCTTCCCATCTATCTTTCAGACTTCTTTTAACAGGGACCAAGAGTTTCAGAAGTTATCAATGAGGATTAAGGAAGAATTACAGATCTAAGATCTTTGGAAGGGTTGTGGTACTTAATGGGTGCAGGTGAAACTCCCAAGTCAGTGGCCCTATTCAGGCAATCAGCTGTTGCACATTTGTTTGGCAATAGGCATTTGGCAATGAAGAATGTGCAAAATGGCTGACCAGGCTGCACACAGATGCATCTCACCCAACCTCAGCACCTGCTGTCTCTTGTCCCACTGGGGTCTTTTGGACAGATTGAGGTTTTGTGTAAAAAGGAAGTGGCCCTCAAAACCATAGGGAACCAGACTTCATTGCCTGTTCATGAAAAAAAAAGTTATTTTTCCATATTAAGTTTTAAGTTGTTTTTAAGTCAAGAATGCAAGACGCCATGATCAATAGTTTTATTCCTCAAGCCTCATCTTTGGAGACTCCAATCAAATGATCTAGACCCCATTTAACACAGCTGTCTAGTTATTTAGCATTTCCTCAGCAGAAAATCCATTGCCATTCTGAAGCTGACTTTCTTGCAGAGAATCTGGGAATCAAGTTAAAAGTTCGATCCTGATTTTTATTTTAAATCTCCAAGTGTAAATATCCTGAAGTGACCAGGGATAGAAAGTAAAACTGGTGAGAAAAACCAACCAAAACACATATAACAAACAATGACAGACTCTAAATTACTTATCCCACTCAGAAAGAAGACTGCAGGTCACTTTTTATAGTCTGCTGAAGACTAACTCAGCGATAAGCAGCACTAAACAGGCAAGTAGCATTACAGAAACTATTAGGAAAACGGTAGAAATAATACAAGAAATACTGTTACAAATTGCTAGTACGTTCACAATTTGAATATTCCCCTCGTAAAAAGGCACAAACTAGAATGGTCCAAAGAGAGGCAACGAAGAGCTTGAAGGGAATGGAATAGCTTTTTATCAGGAAAGATTGCACAGATAAGTGTTCAGCTCAAAAGAGAAAAGGCTGAGGGAGAATAAAGCTTAAGACCATGAAGTCACGAGAGGAATTAAGAATGCAGATGACTATTATTCACTAGTTCCCAATCTGACTTCTAATTTTTGAAGTTACCAGCAGACCTACTTAAAAGAAAAACATCAAAATCCTGGGTTAGACAGACTATTCTTTTTCCTGCATTCCTTTAAATGAATACAGGGTTTATGGGCCTAGGTGATTCTGTATTGCAAGAGTATTCTTACCTGTGTCTGCAGCCGAAGGATCAGTGGGAAGGGTCTGCAGGGAGCGGCTGAGGTTAGTCTTCATGTCCTGGGTCAATACGCGTGAGGAGGAGCCCAGCCAGTTTGGCTCTTCCCAACTTCTCTTTCCTGACTGGCTCAAGCGAGTGGGGCTGCTGGGAGCACTGATTGCCCGGTCATACATCTAAAGCAACATCACCAGGCACAGTTTGAGTTATCAAGAGCCCAAGACTTGGATTTTACCCAGCCTACTGCCAGCATTCCAAGTCTTTTTGTTTCCTACTCTTTTCCAGAGCCCTCATGCTCAGGTCCCACCCCACTGTCCCAGATGCTCACTCACCCTTTTGACGGCCAGTGTGGCGATGCCCAGCATAGCAGCTCCACCCACGCCCAGCACAAGCCGGGCATTGGACAACACAAAGTCGATGGCTGTGCCAATGCCATTGTCATCTTTTTTGCCTTTGCGCTGCCCGGCCCCTGCCATCTCACCTGGAAGGAGTTTGATCATTAAACAAATGGGTCAAAACACGCAACCCTAGCAGTTCCCTCCCTTCTCCACCCCATGCTCATGGCTCTTGGGGTCTTTGCACAGAGCCATAGGAAGGGACTGCCTAACCCTGCAGCCTCTTTAGCTATCTTCCCTTGAGGAGCAGCTTATTCCCAGACATGCCAGAACAGTACTGACCAAGGTCTGCAATCACAGCATTTCTTTGCTTCCAGCTCTGTTTATCACCTGATGAAAAACATCCCGAATTTGACATGGGGCTTCTAATCATTGAAGCAGGTTTAATTGTGCAACCACCTAAATACTTTTTTTAAAAAGGGTAAGATTTACTTAAGCAATATTTTGCAATAAAATTCTGTATATGACGTAAAACTCCATGACCATTCAGGTATTTTCCTTTTAATTTGTTTCTCAATCAAAGCACACCTTTTTTTTATATGCCAATTTATTTTCTTAATTCTCAATCTTATGTGTGTAATTTTGCTCACAGACAAGGCGATACAGGGATGGTCAACTGTTTGTCCATAACAAATCAGAATCTTCCCAAGAATTGACAGGCAGTCTCAGAGCCTCCACGCCCAGACTAATTTTTGGACAACGGCTGGTCCCAGACACTTCAAAGACACCCAAGAACCAACAGTAGAGACCACAACACAGCACAAAGAGAACAACTCCCTTGCTTTCACCAGACATTTATTCCTGCCCTCAAGGCTGGTGGGTTCAACTCTCATACAAGTCATGTATAACATTAGTATTTTCTTACACACATACTTTTGTTTCCTCCAATTCCCATTTAACCTGATCTTGATATTATGGCCAACTACACGTGTAAAACACACTTTGCCACTGCTGTACCTATAGGTGCATCCTCCGTGAACCTACACGAAAATACAAGGAAAGTCTTCCAACCTGACTGGAGATCTGTTTTTTAAGTCAGTTTCAAAGGTTCTGAGCCTGCCTGACTTGGGTGTTTTAAAACCACCCTTAGGTTTTTCTAAGGCCAAGCTACAAACTCAGGAGAAATGTTCCTGCCTTGATGAACCACGAATCCAGTCGCTCTTCTTCCCTACACAGAAAAAAATGCACTTTCACAAAGCTAACTGTAATAGTAGTGTGAAGAACACGGTTATATCATTGTAAATGACCTACCTGTGATCTAATGCATTTGTGAAGAGAACAGGAGAGCTCTCCTGGTGTGCCTGTGGAAGCACCTTCTGGCTTTCTTCAAGACAGTGGTGGGGAGGGAATCTTAAACATCTCTTTTTGTTGGTATGGGGATTTTGGACAGAAGAGGGAAATAAGCGGGGCCAAAAGAAGCTACAGGAAACTTTTAAACTAGGCCCCCAAGTTTGCTCTGCAGGAAAGCTTGCCCCTTCTCCAACTGTCTTTCCTTGTCCTCCAGCTGCTGCAGCCCCCGGTTCTTGCGGAACTCACGGCGGATGAAAGCGAGATAGAAATCCCGGTCGGTGTAGCGCAGCCCGCGGCCCTGGCGCAGCAGAGCCCGATAGAGGGTCAGGACAGCCTCCCGGGACCACGCTGCCATGGGGGACAGATGCGTGGACAGGCGACCTAGACAGAGGTGACGAAGTGCGGGATACGAGTCAGCTTTCCCCTCCCCGCGGGACGCACCGGCCGCCGCCTCCCCCTCCATGCCTGGCCTCACAGGCCGCCGGGAAGGAACAGGACAGCCTCTCTAACGGCGCACCGGGGATAACGGGCACTCCAAGGGCGCAACACTGTTGCGCGGCAACTGGCGGGCCCCGCGGCCTGGACGCTTCCCATGGGGGCCGCCCCAGCGCCGCTCGCAGCGCCCGCTCTCCGCCGGGGTCCCGGGCTGGGGTCGACCCCGCGGGGACCAGCCGCATCGAACTCACCGGGGAGAGGGAAGGGCAGGCGCTCCAGGTCCCTCACGGCAACCACTTCCCTTCGGCAGACACCACCGCCGCCACCACCTCCCTCCCGGCACCGCTCCCGGGGTCACCCGGCAACATGGCCGATGTACTTCCGGGTCGTGACCCCGGCCCCTCCAATCATAGAGCTCGCTCGGCGGGGTCCAACCCGTCCCTTCGCCGGAGGACTTCCGGCCGGCGCGCGCCCGCGGCAGGGGTGGGGGTGCGGAGGAGGGCGGTGGCAGCGCGGCGCTGTCTCCCCCTGCCGGCGGGGCGCCGCGCGCGCCGACCTACAGCGAGTGGGAGGGGACGGTCCGCGCCGCCCGCCCGCTGCGCGACGCTGCCCCCTGCCGGCGGGGAGGGGGACTGCCGCCCCCAGTTGGGGCTGGGAGGGGCAAGCTGGGCCCGGCGCTGGGCTGGTTTCAGGCGGCCGTGCTCCCTCAAGGGGTGACGAGTTTGGTGATGGGGCGGCTTCTTCAGCGTGGATGGCTTTGGGGAAGAGTCTGGGGACACTCTGGAAGGCTGTGGGGGAGGGCTGAGGGGAGCAAGGGGGGAGTGGGACCCCCACGGTGTGGCCTGAAGGGACCCAGCCTGCACCTGGGCAGCCCAGGGTGGAGCAGATGTTTCCCACCTCGGCTTGAGCCATCAGCATGGCAGAGACAGAAGTCTCCCCTTCCCCCTGAGGCCTGCAGCTGCCCTTGAGGCCTAGGTGGGCCCTTGCACTGAACCCCCCTCAGGACACCGGGCTTGTTCCACCATGGAAGGTCTCGTTAGCAGCCTGGGCTTTGTTTGCTGTGGCGAAATGGGCTGGGCTGTCGTCCTCAGCGGCTCCATGTGCCTGTTACGCCAAGGGAGGTTTAGATTGGATATTAGGAAAAATTTCTCCACAGAAAGGGTTATCAAACATAGGAACAGGCTGCCCACATAAGTGGTGGAATCACCATCCCTGGAGGTATTTAAAAGACAGGTAGACATGGTGCTGAGGGACATGGTTTAGTGGTGGTTTTGGCAGTGTTAGGTTGATGGTTGGACTCGATGATCTTAAAGGTCCCTTCCAACCTAGACGATTCCATGATTCTAAATGTGCTCCCCACAGCCAGGAGCACATTTAGCACTAACAGGTATTTCCTTTTGTTGTTCTAACTTTGACGGGCCTGAATGCCATCAGATGGCTTTGTGTGAGAATGGGGAGAGTTCAGCACGCTGCAGCGAGTTGACATGCACAGCACAGGCGGTCATGGTTGTCTCCGGCTGTGTGTGCTGGCTGCCAAGGGTAATGCAGGATAAATAGAGAAGGTTTCTTTGGTGCTTCAGGGGAGGCAGAGAGCAGTGGGTTAATGCTGTGTGTCCGAAGGTACCCCTGACTACCCTGATGCTTTTTACAGAATAACTTATCAAATTCAAGCTCCTTATCTTTATCTTCAAGGAACCCCAGGGCCTGGTCTGGATGTCTCAAGTGCTCTGGGAGAAGGGCAGTAGCTGGCAGCCTCTCTGGGCTCTGCCTGAGGAGATGCTCAATGCTCCTTGCCTCCTGATGCCAGGACCTTCTGGCCCTCTGTCCAGGTGCAAATTCCTCTCTTCCATTCTCACCTTCTCTGCTATATGCCTACTGTGGGGAGTAATTATTCCTCCATAGCCACCTTCTCCTCCCCAGATCCTAACAAAATATAAAATATAACCCGCATGTGCTGTGCCTCCCATGGGAAAGAGGGTGAGAGAAAGAGCAAACTGTGTGTGACAGAGGAGAGCCACATCACTTCACACACTTCTCAGCGACACCAGATAGGACAGCGATAGAATTGAGCAGGAAGAAAACCAGAAGCTCCGGACTGGCTTGCTCCATGCCAATCTCCTCTTGTTCATTTCCTTTCTGAGATAAACAACCCCAATCATTTTGATCTCTCTTTGTGAGCGAGTTTGCCATGCCCCTAATCAGCCCTTTCTGAGAAAGGCTTACTTGAACTGCAGACAGTATTCCCAGAGAGGCCACGCTACTGATTTACATAATAGCATTATCATATTTTCCATATTATTCTCCCCTCTTCCTTCTGCATGCTAATATTTTGCGTGTGCTTTTTTTTTAACCTGCAGCTACTCACAGAGCCAGGGTTTGTGTGACATCCAGATCATTTCCTCAGTTGCTAGAGACTGTCTGGAGCTTTGTGGTTCTTATGTGCTATTTGTTTTCTCTTTTCTGACCTGCATGTGCCCAGATAAGCCTTGGCAAATGCATGTTGTTGCCCACTTGCCACATTTGCGTTTTACTTACAGTCCTTTCTGACTTCCTCAAGAGTCAATAGCTTCGAGTCATCTCTTAAAAATGTTTGGTATATTGCTCATCTTTGTTTCCAGATCTTCAGTTCATATACTGAGTTATCCGGGACCTCAGAGGCAGCATTCATATTCCCTACCCTTAACCTTCTGCCAGAATGAAAATTGATCTTTGAACCTTCTTCCCGGCTTTCTGCCTCCTCCTCAGGTTGTTGATCCACAGAAATACTTCACTCTTCACAGCAGGGCTCTGGCACTTCTGGGCAGGTGCACTGATGAGCCCAGGCCATGAAACTCTCAAGTCTGGATCGAAACTTGCGCAGCTGCGTGCAGCAAACCCCTGAAACGTTGTGAACAAGATCTGCCGGATCAGGCTGCGCAACGACAGGCTTTCCTTGCTGCCCTTCCGCCATGGCAGCCAAGGACTGTGGCTTTCCATAAACGCCCCCTCCCCAGCCGGGCCCCCTTGC
This sequence comes from Vanellus vanellus, assembly GCF_965231255.1. Classification (NCBI taxonomy): domain Eukaryota; kingdom Metazoa; phylum Chordata; class Aves; order Charadriiformes; family Charadriidae; genus Vanellus; species Vanellus vanellus. Next base: position 57,609,976 of record NC_138905.1, read on the forward strand.
ATTTTGGCTGTTTTAGTGTTTCTTTCTGTTGTTTTTTTTTTTTTCCCCCCAGGCTTGAAGCCAGCTCCTGGGCCCATCGCCAGCAGCTGCATGTGCGTGTTGTGAACTCCTCTGGCCACGCCACACAGGGCGCCTCCAAAGTGCCTTGGCCCCTACAGGGAGGCCACTTGCTGGCTTGCCATGCCCACTGCTTGCCACAGGCTCCCCATGCCCACTCCATGTGGCCACAGGTGTTCAACCTGCCACTTCTGTCTTGCGAAGAGAAGGGCGAGCACAACGACAGAGTGACTAGTGATCTGTCGTCGTCCCAGCTGCCGTGCGAGTGATGGACCTCTGGTGACGTGCCAGGGGTTGTAAACTTGAACTCTGCCTTGAGACAGTGAAGCAACATCCCCCCTGTCTTCCCAGTGTTTCCCAACCCAGCTGGCTTTTCTGCTGACCCCACACACGCAGCCACCCCGGCAGGGAGCCACCCAGCAGCCCCAAAGACTTGTGCTGCCCTGATGGGATGCTGGCCCCGGTGCCCTGCCGCCTGCAAAGCCCTTTTGCCTGGTGGCTTCTTTCCCTGTGGACCCACAGGGAATGGGATGCCCCTCCCTGCCTCCAGCCTGCGTCCCTGCAAGAAAGGGAATTTACTTGCTCCAACAGTGTGAGGTGCAGGCGGAAAGGAGGGAGCACACGTTAGCTGTGCGCCTGGAGAACAATAACGGCGTTTGTTTCCCCAAATGACTAAGTGAGCTTGTGAAATATCAAAGGCAGCATGGGTGATGGGGCACAATAACCCATGCTGTTACCCAGGATAAGGCACAGATCTCGCCCTGTTCCCCGCCCTGGGAGTCTCCTGAGCAGCCACTCCTCTGCTGGGCTTCTCATGCTTGCAGCTGGTCCTCCCACTCAAGCAGCCACTGCCACGGGCTCTGATAGCCACCAAAAGCAGTAAACTGCTGCGCCTGAGCCCAGCTTGCAGCTTCTGCTCCTGGGAGTCAAGTGCCACCCCCAGGGCTTCCTGTCACCCATTTTGCAAGGGCAGGACCATTCCCAGCCGGGGAAACATCCCAGTGCTGCCCACCACCAGCCAGAAAACCCTCCCTGGACAGGAGGGAGGTGAATGTGATCTGCAGAGCTGCAAATGAGCAGCTTGGAGGGGTTCTGCAAGGTCAGGAAAAAACCTGCGCTCGGAAACAGAAGGCTGGCCAGAAAACAATTCCAAAACGCGAGAGGGAATATGGGTAGTGACCCACCAATGCCATCTGAGCTTGGGCTTAATGTCGTTAATGTCTTCTCGTAAATGTACCTTGCAAGAAGCCTTTTGGCAGTCTAACTCCATTCAGCAGCTCTCTTTTTCATTGCAGCCCTATTTCTTTACTTTTCTTGAGCAATCACAAGGAATAATGGCACTTGGGCTCCTGCTCTCCAGCTGCCATGAGCCAGGAGGGGCAGAGGGCCAAGGGTGGCGCAGGTGGCTTCTTTCCATGGACCCTCAGCAGCTTTGATGTTGAGCACATGTGGGAAGGAAGATGGGTGCTGAGGGAGGAGAGACCACTGGTATGCAGCCGCTTTTCAAGGGACATTCCTGATTTACAGCCGAGACCCAGATTTTAGTAACAGTAAGTAACCAGCCACTCTGGGGAGCCACACTCAGGGTATGTTTGTGCCAGGGGGGAAGAAAGGAAAAGTTCTCAGCCCAGCTGCTGCTGAAGCGGGGCTTTTCAGCTCCCCAACTTCCAGCCCTGCAGCCCTGGGGGGCTGCAAACACTGGCAGCGGCAAGCAGTCTCCTGTGCGATGGCAGAGCTGCCACCACGGCGAGGGTCTGCACCGACGGTCACTGAGAAAGCTCAGTTTTATTACCTAACAAATTGTAAACGCTGCTGTAGTATTTTTGCAGTTGGTCCATACACACCTTCATTCTCAGCACGACTCATGTTTCTTCAACCAAATTTCCCTGTGGCTGGGTTTGTTGGGGACTTTTTTTTTTTTTTTCCATTCCCTGGCTATTAAGATTACACACACACACACCCCACCCCACCCTCATTTTTCACTTTGCACCAGCTGCATGCTGCAGAAGGTTTCCAGAGCCATTCAGAGACCCTGCTTTTGTGAGCGCTGTTATCCTTGCGATTTTGCATCACTCCTGACAGCCCCGTGGGCTTTCTGTGGTAGAACTGCCTGTGGAGAGCTGAGAGCTTGCAGCTGGTGGCACCAGCCCCCCGAGCAGGGCTGCACATGCTGACCCCAGGGTTTTTGTACCCCCGCCGCCTGCCTGCTGCATGCTGTGGTAAGGTCCTCCCAGCATCACCATGGGATTTTGGTTTGTGTAAGGGGCATCTGAGCTCCCAGCACTGTGTGGGGTTTGGTCCCATGTACCTATATATAACCTGAGAAGGGCAGAGCTGCTACATCCTCCTGCTTCTCTTTTTTTTTTTCTTTTCTAGGTGAAGGCACCTATTACACATCTTGTCCCATTAAGTCACAGGTCCTTAGATAGATTTATTTCTGTCCCATTTTGGGAAATCTGGCTGGTTTTGTTTTTGCAGTAGCTTGACGTTCACTTCTGGGTAACAGTTTGAGTCAAATGCTTTAAAAACACTGGGAACCAAACAGAAGTGGGTAGATGTTTTCTACATTCTTTTATTTTTGTGTGTGTGCCTGGTTCTTAGTAAGTGTCTGAGGGTAAAAAAAAGATATGACTGATGATTTGTTGCTCTCTCTTTGGAAAAGGTCCAGACTGTAGAACAGGGCTAAAATGCCAGGAAAGAGATTGCTGCATAGAGGCAGGCTTATAATACTTGATTTTATACATTCTCTGGGTAACATATTTTCTTTAATTTGAGATCCTGGAGAAGTCATTTTAGATCTTTATTCAGCACAGCTTAGTTGCTCTTCTTCTCAGTTTTCCTTATTTTTAGAAAGGTGAAGCGCGGCTCCCAAATTAAATCATTACTGGGATGGACTTCAGCCAAGAGGATCCATGGTTCAAGCCGTAAGGCACAGGAAACATAAGAGTAAAACAATGGAGTTTTATTTTGTATTTCATTTGGCAGCGTGAGGAGAGATATGGCCTTGAAAGATTTCTTACATAGCTGTAATGTATTTCAAAAGACAGTAAAGACTATTTTCTCTTCTCACTTTGCTTAAAAAAAAAAAAAAAAGCACACCCAGAAATGCTGGAAATGCCAGGATTGCCAAATTTTCCCTAGTTCCAAGTAAGGGTTTGTGTTTGGGGTTTTCGGGAGATGCTTACAGTAACGTCCCAAACACTAGGTGAAGTGGGCTGGTCCCAGCTGTAGCTACAGAGGCAAAGCCTCTTGCAGCCTGGCCCCAAGCCGTGCTCCTCTCCCAAACATCCGTGGGTTATACCCCTTACGTCAGCCTCTCACTTCAGTGACCCGGAGCTCTTTCTCCGGATGGGACAGTTTTGCACAGCTCTTCTGAGGCCATTTTGCAGCAATAGAGTGCAGCCTGAAGGTGTGACACAGCCGGGCTACAAGCGTGTCTGTGAGCCACAGAAATGCGTGCCACTGCCGGGAGCAAGAATATGCCTTCCTTCTGTCATGGCTGCGGCCAAATCCTCTCCGTGGCGGTGCTCTGGAAAGCAGGGCAGCCAGCGCCTGCAGCTGGGGGCATGTGAGCATGAAGCCATTTGCTGGTGATGCTCTCCAGGGCTGGGGCGACTCTGTCCCTGGCGGCTCCACAGGCTGCCTGCCGGCCAGCTGAGACCTCACCGCTTCCCCAGCTGAGCTGCTAAAGCAGTGAGATTTAAAAATAAATAAATATATTTTTTTTAAAAATTGGGCTCATAATTAAAAGTTTAACTGTCCTGGCTAAACAGCATATTAAGCTGTGCCCTTACACAGGGAACAAATGTATCCCAGCAACAAAAACAAACAGCCAGCAAGCTGTGCTCTTGGTATCCTCCTTCCAGCTTTCTAAATGGTGCTCTAAGTTTATATCAAAGTCACTTTGTTTCCAAGCACCTCGGTGTTTGGAAACAGCATGTCCATCCCCCCCCCAGCAAACCTGCTGCAGGCATCGGTCAGGAACCAGCTGGAGACAGCCCCTCCATGAGCCAGAGACGGAGGGTCTGCCGCAGCCTCGGTCTCCACCGAAGGACAGTGTTGCATGGTGCCCAAGATGAGCACTGTGCATCCCTGACATACAGTGAGAGCTTGGGGCAAACAGCCGATTTCCAGGTAGGTCATGCCAGAGCCCCTCCATAGTACATCTCCCCATATAACACCTGTTGGGGTCCTGAAATTCTGCAAAATACATGGGATTTACTTGACAGCAGATGGTTTGCACGATCCTGGTTCAAGACATTGCTTAAGGCTCCATATCCAGGATGCACACTGCATGTACTGAGATCACTTCCCATATGTCTTGAGGGATGCAGGAGGTTGACTCTGAAAGAGGGCGTACAAGGCTTGTGGTGGAGCCATGTGCCCCCCACATTGGGCTGATTGTCAGTGCTGCTCCTGCAAATGAGGGTCTCCACCAGGGACCAGTTTGCAGAAGAGTCAACCCCTCCCTCACAGAGGCACTTTGAGCTCCTGCAGCAGAAGCTTGTGCTTTCTGGGGAAAAAGGTTCTGGGTTCTGTCAATGCCTTCTTTTAAAACCTTATAAGAAACTGAAGAAATGCCATTTACATTACTTCTTAAAATAATATAAATGTCAGTGAAAGATTTCGTGTTGGAGGCAAGAAAAATAACATGGGAGAACCTTTGACCTAGTCAACTCTCATTTCTTAAACTGTCTCGCTAAATTGCCATTGGCCTAAGCTTATATACTTATCTTCCCCTCTTGAAAAACTGAAAGTTCAGGCATTCTAGCGATCATCTATTTTTAGACTGTCCCCTGTTCAGGCACAAAAAATATGGCGATCACTAAGAATGCAAAAAATTCTTAATAGAAAACTTTAATAGTTAATTGTGAGTGGCATGTTTATTCCAGGCCCTTTGTTCCAGAGACAGAAGCAGCAGAAAGGCATTAAGCAATGCACAACGCAAGTGTCTAATTTGATGGAGACCCTTCCACAGGGGGAAAATTGAAAACATCAGACTGATGTGTAAGAGAGGAAGAAGAGAGAAACTAAGCTATAATGTTTACAGTCGCTATCTCTAAAGGGGATCAGGAACGAACCTGAAGCGTAAGACCCTTAAAAAGGTAAAAGGTGAAATAGCTGTAGATGGCACACGAGCTTGCGAAAGGCCCTTGCCAAAGGCGCTGCTGAGGCCAGATGCTTAGGAGGATTCAGAGCAGGACCGAGCTTTGATACCGAGTAATGGGAACAGCCAAAATTACATGAGACAGGTTTAAAAATAAGCTAAAAACAAAGAGGTCATGTTCTCTCACACAGCACGCCAAAAGAGACAGAGACATTTCTGCAGTGGGGAGGTTTAATTTGCGGCTCTAAGGTTTCCGTAGCTTTACTTGAAAAAGTGGATGCATCCAAGGGAGGGGAGATGGTGACAAGGGACCATTTCATGAGCAGTGATGCTGGTTCCGACATCCACCAGCTTTTCTGAGAGCTGCTTGGCAGCTATCGCTCCCTGCTCCTGTGCCTGTATGTGCTCATACTCACCTAACATGCAGAACATTAGGTCTGAACTGGGCCCACAAAGTCAGGAATCATTCCCCAAAACAGCCAAATCTCCCTTCTCGAGTGCACGGTCCCGCCAACGTGGGAAGCAACTCCCCTCTATCTGTTTTCCAGCAGCCCCTCTGCTAGATCAGAAATAAAAGCTGCCACACACACACCTTGGTTTCCTTTCATATTTTGTAAATTTTTTTTTTATTTTTATTATCTCATCCTTTTAAGCATCCCTTTAAGGGTGAAATGAAATCCAACCATTTACAGAGAAAATGATTTCAGAATGTACATTTGATTTATCCTTACAAAAAGTTCGTTATTACTTGCTGCTTATAAATTACAGAGTGGAAAGGAGCTTTGCAGATGCTCTTATTTTTCTTTTTTTTTTTTTTTCTTCTTCTTTTATTTTATTTTTGGCAAGTCCACGCATTCTTTTGCCAAAGCAGGGTGTTCTAGGGCCACCCCAGGGGCAACACCACCAGCAGGTTCAGGTGGACCCCAGGCTTGGAAGTGCTGCTGGACCACTTCCAGGATGAGACTGCATCATCATCCGCACAGGAAGGAAAAAACAGTGGTTTGAATTCTTAGTCTCAGAGTATTTCAGATCCCTTCTTAATCCATTATCTGTAGTCCCCAAAGCTTTAAATGTCAGTGTATTGCATTAGAAACAGCTCTCCTTTTTTGGTGCTAGATCCGAGCACCTCCTGCCACCCCCTTACCTCCAGCTCCCCCCCACCTCTTTCCATAATAAGAGTGAGTTTGTCCAATGTCTCAGAAATCAGAAAGGAGGTGTGGGGTTTTTTTGCGGGAGGGGGAGAACACAACAATGGAGGGATTCAGGATCCATTCTCCCACTCACTTCCCTCCTTTCTCACCAAGGTTTGTGGCCAGTGAAGCCATGATGAGCCATCCCTTCCCTCTTCACCACCAGTGTTCACTAATCGGACCAGGAGTGACCCCGGATGCGTGTCTTCACAGTGCAGAGGCATAGCAGCCGCAGGGATTGCTGGCAGGAGCTGGGAGACAGGGACAGAGCCCAGGGGATGTTTGGGAGGGGAAAAGACACTATCATCCCACAAAGATACACCAAGGGGGGCAGAGGGGAACAAATACCCGTTCTTCTCTGACACTCTCCCTCCATCCCAACTCAGACGTTACCTGGAGGCCATAAGGTCCCCTTGTTTACCTGCCACAGGGACATGAAGGGCAGGCTGGCCTGAGCTGCACAACAGCAAACACCTCAGCAGGACACAAGGATCAGAGAAAGCAAGAGCGAGAGTGGACTTGAGCGTGTCGTCCTTCATAACAACCACACAGGCACAAAACCACCCCATCTTTTCTGTCCATCACTTGGGTACAGCATTACCCCCAGCCCTCCGGAGGGGCAAAGATGGCCGACCTGCCCTGTTCCCTCTGCTTTAGCAAGCTCACCTGCTGCAGGTCTGCCAAAGCCCACACCCTTCCCTTCACCTGGGGCAAAGGACAAAGATGAGTTCCCCACTCCAAAGCTACGCCAGGGCACACAATCCCTTTTTTTTTTATGTGGAAAGCACAGAGAAAGGCAAGAACAGAGATGGGCAGAGAGAACAAAGTGCGGGGCTTGGGGATGCCACACACTGCTTCACCTACTACCTGGCCCTCCCTCTGCACCACTTAATTTGAAGGTGGAAAGGTTCTGGGCAAGAAAAAGCACAGAGCATGAAGAGGGCTGCAGGGAAAGGCTGGTGATGCTGCTTCTCCCTCCACCGGACAGCTTCACTCCCAGAGAGGCAGTGGGCACGTGGCTTCGCTACTCATGGCTGCAACAACTAACGGACATTGGGCTCTGGTGGTCTGATCCCAGTTTCAGCCCAGGAGCAGGATGGGGTTTTTTTCAGTCCTTCCCTTCCCGAACCTCAGGACCTGGTTCAGACAAGATCAAGCAGCCTCAACGCTCACCTCAGAGTTCAGCACTGGGAAATGAGGATCTGATACAAACCTGCCTCTTCCTTTGCCTCTCTCACCACCCCGCACGCTTTTGGGTTCCCTCTGGCGGAGGTTGTTGGGGAGGGTGGCTGTCCCCGCTGTGTGCTGTCCACAGAGGTCCCGGCCCAGCAGTACAGGCAAGACTAGACAGAGGGCAAGCCACCACCTTGGGAAACCACCATGCAAAAGTCAGCTTGCTAGTCCCCGTCCCCTCCAGGGACAAGAGGGAAGATTTTTAATGACAAGCACTCTAGCTCCCTAAGGATAACAAACACAGGGTTAGCCAGCCAAATTAGACAGAAACATTGACTGGTTTGGCCTTAAATCAAAAAATGCTTAAGTGATTCTTGAGAAACAAAAAAGAATGCATTTCGTCTGTAAAACCCCTTCCTCCCACCACAACAGAAGTCTGTTTTAAATTTAATTTCCTAAGAATAAGGAAGTGAGTAAGTCCAGGAGGAGGACAGGGCCAGAGTCCTGCAGAAGGGCCCCAGTACTGCTATTACAGCAGAACCTTCTCCCCCTGCCCAAGGGGGCAGAAGAGAGAGGCGATTCGGAGGGAGTGGTGGAGAATGATGGAGCAAATAACAGGAGAGGGGAGAGAAGGCAACAGGCTACACTTCAGGAATAGGAGATCCAGATGTTGCAGCTGTGGGCTCATCTGAAACTCCCAAGAGATAAGGGCCATACCTCAGTGATGAAAACGTGACTTGCAGTGCACTAAAAATCCCCAAGGATGCCCATGCACAGGAAGGGCTGCCCCACTGTTGAAGATAAAGAGGTGCAGCCCCAGCACATGTGCACTTTAGCCCTTGCTTCACGGGGCTCTGGTGCTACCAAAGCACCCATGCAAAGACAGACTTCTCTTTCTCTCCTGTCTTCAGCAAGGCCTGGCACTGGGCTTGTGGTGTTATCACTGAGATAAGACAAAGCCAAAGGTCTGAGAGTAGATCTCAGGCTCCCTTCCAAGAGTAAACATGAGAAATAGCTTCTTCCTTCCATACTTTGCTGCTGCTGAATCCCACGAGCTAACTCACCTGCTCTCCTCCAGCTGCCCCCAGGGAAAGCACGTTCCCTTCATGCTGCAGCCTCAGTGCTACTGCTCTCATCTTGCTCAACGCAGGCTCCTCCTTTCTCAGCTGGGTCCCCATTTCTCTATAACCTCTCTATGCCCAAAGACCTTCATGCAGCCACGTGGCACAAGGACCCTGTGACTGTGACAAGACTCCCTCCTGCTGCATCAAGTCTTGACTTAGAAGAGCCACAGATTCCCTTTAGGGGGGAAGAGCATTCTGCCTACCAAAGCTTCTCTCTCCACTCAGTTCCCAAAGGGGCTTTTCTTCCTGTGGGGAAAACACAGCAGAAGGGAGAACAGTGATTTTAAAAAACAAAGAAAAACAACAACAACAACAAAAAAAAGAGTCCTTCAATTCTTCTAAGTAGGCCTTATGGCACATGAGATGTGGAAGGAGCTAAGATGAACTCCATCTCAGTTTTATGAGAAAAAGGTGTTCATCTTCATTCTGTTCCAGTCTCAGTCTTATTAAGCAATGAAGTTATTTTTGTTGATGTTTTTTCACTCCTCTAGAGAGAGGAATAGGAGGGAAAAAGAGATACAGGGAGAGGAATGAGGCACAAGGATGGCAATGGGCAGGACAACACAGGAATATGGAGCCCTGGTGGAGTGAAGTTAACAGCAATGGAAACCCTCCTGCTTCAGCACAGCTGGCCTGATGTCAGGGTCGCTCTTCCTTATGCCAACATTTTCCTTCTCCTCCTCCATATGATCCTCACTTCTCTGCTTGGAACATGAGCCAGTCTTTCCACTGCAAGGCTAATAGGGCAAGTTTGTCATGCTTTTCACCCTCTGCCCACTACAGCCCAGGCTCCCGGCACCTTGTCAAGCCATCTGCTAAGGAAGGGTGGTAAGGGTGGAGATGCGGATCTGCCTCCTCAATGAGCTGAATCAATCCAATACAACGACAGGCCAGATCTTGACTACCCATCACTGGAAAACTGAGCAGACACTGGCCCAACCAGCTGCAACTAGATCCTCCTAGATCCCCTCTTCTCTGCATGGTCTTGTCTGCATGGCCCAGGCTGCACGTGTGGGCTGCATGATGGTCCCAAAACAGCCTCTTGGCCACGGGGGAAGTCTACCCATGGCCCATTTCTCAGTGAGCTCCCTCATACCCCTCAGAGCAGACAGATGGATGCTGTGCCTTGACAGGCTTTGTTTCCCCATAACGACTCAGAGCTTTGCCCTTCTTTCCCTTTTACCCCACTGCAAGAAGGAATAGCCAGCATGTGTAAGCAGCAGCGCTGCAACAGGCAGCGTCTGCAGGGTTGCAGAGGCAGCTAGAGAGGCACACAACTGTCCCATGTGTGTAGCACTGCTATGGAGGGCCAATGCTCTCACTGGCCCTCTGAATTACCTGAAAAGTCATCCATGCCAAGATACAGATCACAGCTTCTGGACCCCACCATTTCCTGAAAGCAGACACACCCAAACCCAGCAATGTCCCCTTCCCCCCAATACTGGTAACGAACGCCCACGTGCATACCAAAACCATGCATGTTAGCACTCATGCACATAGGAAACCATGCACTTGTAAACATACACTCCCGTCATCTGATTAAGTCCCCTGCAGCTTATCCCAGCCCCAACAGAAGCATGTACTGCAGGGAAGATGCTTCAGCTTCTGTGGGCCAAGCCAGTGCAGTGTTGTGGGGCCAGGGGTGACAAAGGAGTTAAAAAAACCAAAAACAAACCCAAAAACAAACCCTACAATTAAAAAAAAAAAAAAACAAAAACAAAAAACCCAAGAAACAAATCCACCACTTTCTCCTCCGCTTCCCATCTGCCTGCTCCAGGACTGGTAGAGCATCAGGCTAAGACACAGCCCAGGACAGATGCATTAAGCCTGTGAGAAGAAGCTGTATCTTGGGGAAAAAACCTTGGAGCAAAGGATTTCCCTTCCCCCAAATACTCTTTGAATATAGAGGTATACAAAAAAAATAAACGCATACTGAGATGCTTTTGCACATTCACTCATCCAAAAAATGCCTGTGACACACATCTGCACACATGACCACTCGCATCGGTTTGTGCCTGCTGACTCACATGCTCACTGAATAGCCCAGGCTCACATCTGTGCTTGCTCCGATCCACAAAGGATGAGGGTGGACGGGAACAGCTGCCCTCTCTCCCCATGGGGCCCTCCCAGCCTCCCCCGGAGGAAAATCTGCCAGCTGGCTGCAGAGATTCTCTCCAGCCAGCAGGAGAGGTCTGGGAGATGCAGGAAAGTCTTTACGCTACTGCCAGAGTAGGTCCCCAACATCTCTCCTCCTCCTGCCCTTCACACAACTGAGGAATTCATGTCCCCAGGGTCACCCTGGGATGAAGGGAAGAAGAGAAGGAAGGGAGGGAGGGCAGAGACCCTGGAGAAATGGCACACCCCACCCAGAACCAAACGAAACAAAAAAAGAAAGGAACAGATGAAAACATCCGGTTCTTTCCCTTTGTTGTGAAGTCCTGATTTCCCAGGTGAACCCTGGTGGCCTCACCCAGCACCCTCCACTTTTCGGTAGGGGTTCTCCAACAAGTAGCGGAACCGCTGGTAGTTCTTGAGCAGGTACTTGGGAGCGTACATCTGCTCCTTGGGGTCGGCAGGGGGATACTCCTGCGTTGTACCATCAAACCAGCCACCAGTCCGGATCAGCTCCCGGATATAATTGAGGTCTCGTTTATCCTCATAATCACCCCAGCGGGGGAAGTCCCCATTCTGAGCTGACACCAGTTTGAAGTAGATCCCCTCTGGGGTGAAACACCAGGAGCAGTGCCAGCCAGCAAAGTGGAGGGGGCTGCCCAGCGACCACTGCACCAGGATGTGTCCTGTGCTGTTCTCATACTGCCGAAAGCCAGGCATGGTGTAGTACTCACGGCGCCGCAGACGGATCCCATCAGTAGCATAGACAGCCTGGAGCATCCCCATGGTGCAGCCTGAGACCACCTCCAAGGTGCCTGGTTGCTTCCAGAAGAAGCCATAGAGCGACTTGCGCATGTGAAAGGCGAAGGGCTCCGTCCAGCCGTCGTAGAGCTTGAGGAAGAGCACGCCATCACGGGCTGGGATCTCATCAGCATCATCGATAATGAAGACATCGTCTGGGCGCAGGTTGCGGAGGCGGGAGATGCCATCCCGGGTGAGAAAGGTGCGCAGGTAATCGTCAGCGATCCAGCCGTCCTGGCGGCCGCCGGGGGGAAAGTGGTCCAGGAAGACGTAGAGCAACTTGTGGCGGATGTAGTCGAAGGAGCCATTGAGGAGCATCTCACGGAATTTGAGGGGCCGCGGCTCTCCATAGGCCGTGAAGTTCGACTCGCACACCACGAAGGCATCCACCACGTCTCCCAGCTCGTGGAAGCGGACATCCAGCAGGTCAAACTCATGGTTCACGTTGATAGCATTGATGACCCGCCGGGGGATCTCCCGTGGCATGAGGCGGTCCTTGGTGGGCAGGTTGGAGTACTGGACCACAGTGGGGACCCCGCAGCTGGGGCCGTGCCAGCCCGGCAAGCACACACACTCCACCCACTTGCGCCGTTTGGTCCCACTGGCGCTCAGGGGCTTGCGAGCTGGCCGCCCCGAGGCTGCACCATCCACTCGCTCCTCTGGCCGCCCTCCCACAGGTGGCTTCTCCAACACCTTGGTGCCTGGTTTAAAGCAAATGCCGCCGGCTTTGGTACGGACGAAATATTCTGTTGTGTCTTCCGGCAGCACAAACTCAACTTTGTGCAGCTCTTCGCTGGCTCTGCTGGGAGGCAGGGGCTGGAGCAAGGGGGAGTGGGAGTACAGGGGTGTGCGGAGGAACTCGGTACCCCCAGGCTCAGGGCTGACCTGAGGTGTGACGGGGGCATTGTTCCAGAAGAAGCTCGAGACGAGGTTGGGACTAAGTGAAGCCAGCTCCCGGGGGAAGGTGACATAGGAAAGGGCCTTGAGGAAGTGCAAGAAGGAGATGAGGCAGAGACCAGCCATGCAGAGAGTCAGAAAGAGCTTATGGCGTCTCATCTTCATCCTGTGGAAAGGCCATGAAAAGGAAAGTCACATTCAATAGTTACTGAGGTGCAAAAAGTTTACAACTGGTAGGAAGACAGGTTGGGAATAGCAGAAGGCTGGTCCAAATTCAGCATGCATCTTTTCAGACTTGAATCCAAGAACTATTCCCTCCACCCCCTGCAGTCTTCAGTGGGTCTTTTGCCTCAGCTGGGTGACACCAAGCTGAACCTCTTCTAGACCACTCATAAACTCAGAGAGGCGCTGGTGACAGGGTAGAGAGATGGGAAACAGAATAACAGGAATTCACGATCTAGTGAACTCACTGCACCTGGCAGATTTGTCCCTATTCGTTGATGGAAACAAAATGAACATAGACCTCCTCAGGCCCTGCCTCACCAGAGGGTTGGGGGAAGATGAAGAGAGAGCAGAAGGGACGAGACAGAGTAGGGGGTACACAGTTGAAACATGACTGGCGTAAGAAGCAGTTCTAAAGGACTGATATCATTAGCCAGGCTGCCAGAACCAGGAAAATATCTACACTCCCCAGATCTTTTCAGTGTTTGCTCAACACACACTCTAAAACCCACCCTTGTTCCTAATAAACACTACCCAAGTTCACGTGGGGAACAGGAGAAAAAAAAAAATTCTGCCACCCTTCTCCCATGCTTCTTAAGTCTGCTGTACCTCCAAACGTTGCCCTTCACGTTTCATTTTCTGTGGACCAGATGCTGAGGGCTTTTAGCATCTGGATACTGATAATACTGTGCCATCGTGATGGATCCATGTCAGGCCAGCAAGAAGCCAGCAGTGCAGACCCCTTCCCTCCAAACAACATGAAATATTGCCTTCATCCTCTCTCTCCCTACGCCACCTCCCCTCCTCCAGCCCAGGCAGGGAGTGCAGAGCTGCTGCCAGGCAGAGAAGTAATTGAAGAGCACAATGCAGAAAAAGGACCAAAGAAAAAAAACAAAAACAAAAACAAAACCAATAAAACAACAACCAAGCTCACCCAACGCTTTGCCAAGGAAAAGGAGAAGAGGTGTTCGTCTTCGGCTGTTTGGGGAAGGGAAGGCTGGGGTGAGGGTGGGCAGGGGAATAAGGTCACCCCAAAGCCCTTTGCAACACAGAGGCTGCCCTCTTCTCCCTGGAGCATGAAACCTTCCATGCAGTGGCAGGCGAAAAGGTAGAGACCCCCTCCGAATCCCACACCCCCACCGCTGTGCCCCTTCAACAACACGTTCCCCCACGGCGGCTCTCCACCCCGGCACCCTCCTCCTCCCAGGGCCAAAGTTCCCGATATGCACCACACACCCCTTTGCCATCACTTATAAACCATCTGCACAGCGCGCAGTGGTGCCAGAGACGCCGTCGCAGGAGGCAGTCCCCCCTCCCTGCAGGGCACAGGGGGGGAGCCGCCCCATGCCACCGGCCCCCACACAGGGGCTGTCCCACTCCCCTGCCCTGGGGCTCTTCACGGCTGACACATGTCCCCCTGTGGGAGCAGAGGGAAGAAGCTGCCAGCCCGCTCCCACCGCTTCAGAGGGTATTAAGTAAAATACAGCAAAGCATGTTTACTTATTAACTTGGAGAGAATTTAATACTAAAGTGAAAAGCCATAAAGCATTTAGACAGATGGCAACTGCCCAAAGGAAAACATATCTGGCGCTCTACAGATGGTTCCGATACGGACTTGGTAGAGAGGCTGTCTGCGGTTATACCTTACAGCTCAGTGACAAGCACTTCTGGACACTTTGCAGTCACCTTTTTAGTGAGAACCACGTCCACCAACGCCGTCCCCCATGCTTGGGTGGCATGCAGGCTGAGAAGTCCCATGTGAAGCTCTGAAGGGGGGGACTGCAAGCCTGAAGCTGGTGAAAAAGTTACAGCATTGCCATGGGAGGGAGAAAAAAAATTAAGGAGGAAGTGGCAGCCCTCCTCCTGGGACCACACCAGGGCAGGCCCTTGCCTCCTGCACCCACCTGCCACAGCCCCACAGCCTGGCCTCACATGGTCATGGCCCCGCTGGTGGGAGGCCATCTGTGTGGTGGCCCAGTCACGAAAGGGCTGGATGCCCTCCTGTTTAAAGCCATAGAGGACCATCCTGGGGCTCACTGTCAAGCTTTCAGGGGGGCAAAACAAGAGTCCCCTGAGAAGCATCTCATCATGTCCAGGTTTGGGGTTTTTTGTGTGTTTTTTTTTTTGTGTGTTTTTGTGGTTTTTTGTTTTGGGGTTTGTTTTTTTTGTTTTGTTTTTTGTTTTTTGTTTTTTTAAGGCTCCATTAATGTCTTGCTGGAACAGTGAGATCACTTGCTAGATAGAGCGGTATCCAGTGCCTTTTCCTTGCACGTCACCAGTTTTTGCTCTGTCTTGAACTGTGGAGAAGAGAAGGGCACAAGGAAGCTGAAAGCACTAAATTAGCAGCAACTGGCTGTCTGGAGATGATGTCCCTTGCTGGTAAATTAGTACAGCTTTCTCCAGTTGGGTGTCCTGTGCTTTCTCCGAGGCGTTACTTCTAGACATCAGGTTGCTCTCTCAGATGCTGAAACCCAGGTGAGATGAACGGCTGCCTTGCTCCAATAAGGCAATCCCAATGGCTGCCAAGTAATGCTGGTTTCACTCCAGTTCCTACAGGACACACAAATGCAGGGCAGCCAGCTTCCTCTGGGCCAGCCCAGGACAGAGGACAGGTGCTGGAGGAGTCACACAAGGCACATCTCCATCTTCTTCCCAGATGGCGCAATGCTCTGCATGCCACGGTAGATTCCCAGACAAAAGGTCGTAACTCTTGACATTCAAACTGCTTCGCTTTCTGGGATGTGGTGTGCCGTGTCAACATAGCAGGACACACGGTTCTAGGAAGTAAAGCATGTTTTCCTCACTTGACATTTGCATACATCAGTATCTGTCAGGTTCAGCGCAGGGCTCTGCAGCTCTTTGCCCACCGGCAGAACTCAGCCCGGGCACGGCGGCGTTGCCTCCCTGTTACTGCAGCCCGTGCCTGGGAGAGCCCTCCCGGCAGCTCTGCCAAAGCAAGCTGGCCCTGCAGTACCCTCTGCTGTTTTGCTGCTGACATGTCCCAGGAGGCAATTTTCACCACTCGGTTGTCTTTGTTAGGGAACGGGAACGTGAACCCATTTCCTATCCCCTCCCAAAAGGGAGGAAAGCAAAGCAGCAAGCTGTGTCCTCTTCAAAACCTCTTCCCTGGGAACCACCTCCATTCTCACACACCAGGGATTCCTCTGCCGGGGAGCGGAGAGAGCTCCTGCACCCTTGGGTGGGCTGAGATGCTAAAAACCACCACATACCACTTCCCATATGCTCTGATCAGGGCCGCAGTGAAAGATGTGTCTTTGAGTGGTAGCTAATTGGAGACAAAGGCCAGCAGGGGAGGAAGATGTTATTACCCACCTTCCCCATCCAGAACATTTATGTGTGGTGGAAATGAGAGAGGAGGTACCAGTCAGGGAGACATCTCAGCTTGTCATAAAAGAGCCCAGCTGCTCTGTCACAAAGCAGCCATCAGTTACCAGGAACACAGAAAACAGCAAGAAGAGATATTTCCCTTCTGACAATTTTGAGTGAGGAGGGGGAAAAAAAAAAAAGTCAACTTGATCTCAGGGAGAGTGATCAAGTTGCTGTCAGGTTAAAAACAACAGCAAGAAAAGCTTTAATGTTCAAGTAGAAGAAAAAGCCAGGAGTATGGACAGTCAGCTCCATTAAAACAAAGCTCTTTAGGGAACATGCAGTTATAAACCACTTCAGCAACATTCAGTCTCAGCAAGAGGAGCTGAAAGCTTCTTTTTGTAAGGGAACCCTTTGATACTTCCTTGCTTGAAGAAGTTACGTCTTTGCCATGCAGGGGAAGGGCTTTCAGAGGAGGAAAGCTACAAGTGGTATGCATCCAAATTATCCCCAGGCACCTGTTACCATTTTACTTTGCCATTATATCAAGTGACCAGTTGATTTATACCATTCTGAAATCATATCCTGATTTTCAAGGAGCTGGAAAGATATGCACCGCTAAGAGCTGGCAATTCACCAGTCCTAATGTTCTCTTCTGGAGGACACTGGCAAGAGGCCATACAGGAGGCCGCTGGATGCATGATACCCCACATTCCATCCTGTTAGGGCATGGGACTCAAGACTCCATAGAGCTCTCCTGTGGTTAAAGGAGAAAAGCTACTGTGGAGGACAAGTCAGAAGCTTCTGGTTTTCCTCTGATACAGAAATGCTCATCTTCTCTGTCTAAAGTTATCCCATAACACCCATGCAGTAACATATTTGCCCATCACTCAGACAATTCAACACAAAGCAACAATTCAAATTAGAATCACTTTCACACAGCAGATTAAAATCCAGCATGACTTCCATCCCCCACTCCTTATCGAGGGCCAAAGTCTCCCTCTCTCTCTCTGCTTCAGCTAGAGACGAATGAACAGGCTCCACGCTTCTGAAGTCATCCACGGGGCACAGGCATCACAACACACACTGGGGTCACAGTACGCTCCAAGATCTCAAGTTACTTTTGTCCTGGAAAAATCCAGGAAAGTAAGGAGTAACTATAAAACCTACTATTTGTCTACAACTGAAACATGACTAGCTCAGGGACAGCGCGACCGTGCTTTGCTTAAAAATAGGAAGAGAAGATTATCCTACAAAGCTGGACAGTGGGGAAAGTGGAGAGAAGTGGGATGTACCAGAAGGTAGCTAGGGCTCAGCATTTCTCTCACGTGAAGGATGCCGTGGTGTTTTCAGCGACCGCAAGCTAGGAGGATGTCAGCAGGAAGTTCTGGCAGAGTCACACCACAAGGTGGTTTGAATACAAGCCGGTCCATAATCAGCTTCCGTTCAAGCTTCAAGGACAGAATACAACGTTCTTCCACGACCTTCATCAAGAGCTGCTGCCCACAGCACCAATGCAAAACAGCAATACCTCATGCTACGTGTTTCCTTTGCGGCATCAAGGCAGCTGACCACAAGATGCCACTGACTTGCTGCCACCACAACCAGGTGGAGCAAGCCACCCAGCACAGTTACTCTCCAAGTAAGGTCAGGCTAAGGGACAGCCAAGGCTTTGTCCTAAGCATCTTCCCTCCCTTTCAACAGGGAGGTGAGCAGAGATATAGGGGGACCACTCTCGAACAGGGTGCCACCATAGCATCCATTTGACTTCCAGAGCTGCCATCCACATCATTAATGGGTGTTATCAAGCCAGTAAGAAAACTGGGTGGAGGGAAAAAAAAGAAAAAAAAGACAGCTAAAGGATGAATCTACACAAGGTTGAGGTGAGGTTGGCCAGGGAAGGGTGAGAGCACAGCTGAGAAACCAAGGCATTGCCTTCCCCCTCCAGCTGAAGGCAGACACATGATGTACAGCATATCAACCACAAACCTCAGGATTGTGTGCAAGGCCTTGCTAGGCCTCAACTGACCAGAAGCATCTGTGGTCAAAAAGAAAACAGCTGTCTTCTCCTACGCGTTCTTGGAGGAAACCAAAGTGCTCCATGCAAGTACCTACAATCTGCTGCGTACAGAAACTAAAATGGACACAATACAAAGCCTCCAGCTTTTTAAGTACTGTGGCTGCTCACATCTTCAACTCCTGGAAGCACAGTACCTTTGGACTCCACACTTCCCATGGGCTTTCGCCGTGTCAACTGTTCTCTCAAGTGTCTTGTCCTGCTCTTTGGTGGACTACGCCTTTGTTATTTTAGGTGCCACAACTCCAGCCACAGTGAGATAGCGGTACACTCCGAGACAAAGCAGCTCTTAACCCTCCCTACACAGCACACGGGACCTGGAGATAAAGTGGTCTTTGTAGACAGGATTTTGGCTCAAGACTGATCTTCCAGAAGTCAGCAGAAGAGACCAGCGTCTGAACACCTTCAGAGTCCATTATAAAACCCTCCACTCGAACAGATTGTTCTTACTGTAACTACCATAATACTAATAGCAGCATCATTATATAATTCTCCAGCCCCCGGTTTAAAAGAAGATCTGCTCAGAAAAGACTAGAAAACTCTACTGAAATCCAATAATGGCCTATGAGACACCAACTTAATTTTATCCAAGAAGTACTTGGACATCACAAGAGTACAGCATGCTAAAGAAAACTTTAAGCTGGATTTCCAACTTCACTGGATTCTATCAAATATTCCTCTCAGCATCCTTCAGCTGTATTGGGCTCCCTTGTTACTCATGTCCTCTCTCCAGATAAAGCCAGTCTCACCATAGGAATTTCCATGGTTCTCAAGATGCCTCAGCACACTCTGATCCTTCAGACACCCTCAGAAGCCAGTTTTAATTTCTCAGCACCATTAGCCTAAACGCTGTTTCCTGCTGAAGGAAAGGCAGCACTTCTCCTATCCTCTTCTCGCCTTCACTTATGCCTGATATCCTGGAAAGTCTCTTCCTCAACCCTGCTTACTGCCTCCTCAAAACATCTGGTTCCACGAAGACTGCTGTGATGGCCCTGGAGATTGCATCACCACTTGGCTCCAAGACCACGTCTCTCAGGACATCAGAGGGTGAGCTGAGGCATTGCTCATTACACTCTGCAGGACACACATACCGAGGATGCAAAGCCTTTCTACCAGCCAAATACAGTTCTCCTGCTGCTCACTGCTTCAAGTGTGTGACGGTTACAGCAGTGCAGAGTGGAGCTGGCCAGTTCTTTTGCTTCTTGACTTTGGTGCCTTACAGGAAAGGAGTGCTCCATCATGAGACAAGGAATAGGAAAGGAAAAAAGGGACAAAACTACACAAAAAAAAACCCTACTTATGTCCTCAGACAGGCCATGGGGTAATCAGAGAAGTATGCAAGAACTCCCAGCTAGTCTCGGTGTCTTGCAGAGAGGGACAGGACAAAACCATTTAGTCTGAGGATAAAAGAAAATGACGCTTTCAGAGACCTCAAGTGAGGCATGTGGTAACACAGGCTGTTGTTTCCTAGGCTCTCTCCCCTCAGTCACCACCTTCACAGCTCACCACCCCTCAGTGGTACGAATTCAAGTTGTCAATGGTATGAAAGTCTGCTTTGTAAAGCCAAATCAGCAGCGGATCTAACTGGGTTAAAAAAAAAAAAAAACCAACACAACAAAACTTCAAGAAAAGTACCTAGGCATGGGAACAGGCAGCTGACCAGCAGAAACTTTCTGAATTATTTCACCAGTTCACTTCTCACCAAAACTGTAGTATCATGTAGATAGATCCCCAGACACTCATAATTACAGAACTTTAAGCACTGTTCAACTACCATGAGCTTGCTAAGTCCTCCTGGCAGTATCAGGGAAGAAGCACATCTCAAGAAGGGATCTGGAAGAAGCACCAGAAGGTAACCGCTTTCAAAGCAGACCCTGGCAGGCAGTCCATGTATGCCAAGCAAGTGGAGCACAAATCACAAACCCCGAGAAAAGCATCAAAATGGGCCATCAAGATTGCCCTCGGAGCTGAGGGCCCATGGGTGACCAGCACATGGCTGACACGTGCCAGACCATGCACATAAACCCTGTGCAAAGGGCAGCAGGAACGTTCCTGGGGACCAGGTGACAGCCCAAGCAACTGGGAGATGCAGGTTGAACAACCCAGAAGGTGGTGAGGTGGGTTCCCCGTGGGCCCAGCATGAGGCAGTTAGAGAAGGAAGGAGGCAAGAAGTGCTTGATGCCATGGTGATGGGTTGAGTGCACAGACCCACGCAGGCAGGGAGAAACCACGTTGCCTCCAGCTATTTTTGAAGCGGGTGGCAGTTGTTTGTGCATCCACGGGATAAAAGCTCTGCGAGTCAGATCGAGGAGGGGAGTAATTAAACCCCAGGACGACAATAAATAAAGAGAGGCCATGGAACAGCAGCAAGATCCTCACGGCCACGGAGAAGAGCTGGCCCTCCATCCCCGCCCTCTTTCCTCCCCCATCCATCACCAACCACTTGGGGTTTGGCAGTGCACTCACTTTCCCACAGTAGCCGATCTATTACTGTTTGGAAGAGCCTTCCCAGCCTCTTCCTTCCCCTCCTCCCCTCCTTTCAGGCCACAGGGGTCCCGTTTGGCAGCCCCTGGATCCCCCTCTTCTCCGAATGTCTGGTGACCAGCCAATCCCATGCAAAGAGCATTAACCCCTCTTCACCGGGAACAGCCGGAGAAACCTGACTCCATGCTGAGAGGTTTCTCTAGGGTGTCTCTCCCTCCTTCTCTCCTCCCCATCCTTGACACCCCCTCCCCTCCTCGCTCTCTCGCCTCTTTCCCCTTTCCTTTTATTTCTCAAAAAACTAACTCCAGCCCTGGGAGTGTCACGTCTTCCCGAGAATGTTACACGAACCCATGGGAATTTTTCTTGGATCAAGAACAGACCCTTATTTATTTGTCTCTTCTGCCTTTGTTCTTCATTTCCTCTTTCAAGACTTAGGCAAGACCTCAACACAGTGCCGCCTGGATCCCCCGCTGCCACTTCACTTTGTTATTATTTTCGGAAAGAAAGCGCTGATAGGCAGAGCGCTCTTCAATGCCTTGCCCCAAGGCAGCAGTGAATCAGGCTGGACTCCCACCTCTGGGGTGGACAAAGAGCTCAGGGGCTCTGCAGAGCACCTCGGGCTCCAGCTCGCAGAGACAACCCCCCTGTTTATGTAATCCTTCTGATTGCAGCATCACAGCCCCTCGGATTAAATCCACACGAATCAAATCTTCAGTAGCGGCTCTATGCCGGTAACAGGCATATGGTACCACGAAAAGGGGCAGTTTCCCAGAATGAAATCAAAAGCCTCCTAATGCACTTAACTCAGGGTCACATAAATCTCTCTTCTGCCTCCCACAGACGGCTGGATCTTGTTTACAGGCGATGCAGCAGCCCTGGGTCTCAACAATATGTTTACTTCTGTACAAACATTCCCTTTCACTAAGCAAAGCAGTATCCCGATCTCCAGATTAAACCAAGCGGAAAGGACCAGGCACAGGTCTATGGAGAAAGAGGGAGAGAACTAGTCTTCATCAAATGCCATCCTGGACACCAGACAGGTTTTGGGACCATTTGTCTTTGCATTTTTCCCTTAGATCGCCTTATTTCTTGAGAAGTATGAGGAGGAATTTTGCATTTAGCCAGCTGCCCACATCCCTGACAAGAGGTAAAACCACTCAATGAAAGAACGGGTTTTGTTTCAGGCTGAAGAACCCAAGAACCAGGCCAGGACCAGGTAGGACAGCATAGCTTGTCCAAGGGACATCTGGCAATTGTCTGACCAACTCCTCCCCCAAATGCAAAAGCCACAAACTGCCATGGTGCAGATAAAACTGGGGAAGTTGTGCATTTCTGCTCAACAGTACAGTAGATAGAGCCATTTACTGCCACAATCACTTGATTACAGGCCAAGTTCCTTTCCCTCGCCACCCTCAGCCCTCTCCCTCTCCTTTAAGGTCTTCAGTAACACATTTATATTGAACTCTAACTGTTTCTGAGAAGTCAGTTGCCACAGCCAGGTCAGAAAGGAAGGAGAGAAAGAAGACAAAACTAATGGCTTACATGCACACCATGAAAATCGGTGGTGACGGAGAAGTATGTGCAATGCCACGTGGGGAGCCACAGTCACGTTGAAGTCACCAGGACACGCAGGGCAGAAGCGGGACAGCCCATCTGCACGGTACAGCAATCTGCCACAGCAAGGCAGAGGTCCAAAGGGCTCATAAGTAACTGGGGTGGATGCTCAGCCTGCCCAGCTCATCTTCTCGATGCCCCTCTGCTGCAAGAACCTATAAAAAAAAATGCCCCAGCCTCCCTCCTGCCCTCAACTGCTTGCTCTTCAGGGTTTAATCACTGAGAAATAATGGGAATTTCAGCTGCACAGTTTGCTGCTCAACCACCTGATCTCGCAAGTCTTCAGGTCCTGATGATCTCTTGTAAAATCCAATGGACCGTGTCATGCCAGAGCTAAAAAACACTTTGGCAGGACAAGATGGGCCTTCAAAAGAAAAAAAAAGAACGCTCTCAAGCATCTGAATATCTTAGAGAGCAGTCCCCATGATCCCTGCCCCAAATCCACAGCACATCACCGTAATTGAGTCAGGGACCAAATCCAAGCACCAGATGCACTGTCTCCAGCTTGACACCATCTCTTTACTGCAAAGACAAGGCTCTGAACTCAGGAACCTCTTGGACAGTCCCAAGCCATGAAGATGCACCGCAGTACCACACACCTGAGCAATGCGGAAACCAGAACTGGGATTTCAGGGGCATGTGCTAACAAACATGGGCAGAAAGGAAACCCACAGCACTTCCTCATCATTAAGTGATAGACTCTGAATGCCAGACAAACTCCCCTTCCCTCCCCCCTCCAGCACTCACGGGAAGCGAGAAGACTCTGTTCCAGAGCACAACGGCACTGTAAATTATTTAAGAGACTGCTAAATTATGCAAAAGCAATCCCGTCGTCCCCTTGGCCAAGCTGAATGCAGGTGTGGTCAACCCTTGCTCCAAAAGTTGCTGCTCGATCGGGATTTTGAGGCCGCAGAGGCTCTGTGCCAACAGCACATATCTGCGAACACAAATGGCCACTCGCTAACAGTCAGGCCGGCAACAAACAACAGCACGACAGGAGGTGTTTGGGGACACAGGGCTGACGGGGAAACAGCAGTTCCTTTAACCCACCTCTCCTCCAGGGACCTCACATGGCCCCAGGAGAAAAAGCAGCAAATGTCATGTCCCCTTCCAGCGAGGCTGCTGGGTACATCTTGCCTCCATCAGTGGTGGTCAGCTGGGGAGAGCTGCAGCCCTGACACGGCAGGAGGACTGCTGGGGCAGGTGGGAAGGAGAAAAAAGGGAACTGGAAACACTCCGGAGGCAGTAAAGGAGGAACAGTTTTGCGAGCACAAATAATGCAGGGGGAAGTCTGAGCTGAAAGCAGAGAGAATCACGGTCCGCTTTTTCTGCCCCGCTCCTTTGCCCTGGGGAGGCATTGCCTCCCTGAACGTCGGGGCCACCGAGGTTTCCCCTCAGCAATGGGGTCATTAAACAACAGCGCGCAGCTCGCACTGATCACTCCAGAGCACCGCTCTCCCCATTTACTCTGCCCTTTGCTCTGCCTCAGAGCCGTCCCTCGCGCTACAAGCTCCGGGAAAACAGGACTTCCCCGCGCACCACAAGCGCCATCCGCTCTCAGCCCCTGCGCAGGCAAACCCTTCTTCCAAAGCCCCACCTTTCTCGGATCCCGCAGCCTCCGAGATGTGTCCATGCCCAACATGCTCAGTCTGCAAAGGCCTCCATCCTCCTCCTCCTCCTCCTCCTCCTCCTCCCTGCTGCCCAGCTAGAAGCATTTGTGCCAGCGGAAGGAGGAATTGAAAGCGCTACCATAGCCCTCTCTTCAGCCTCAGCACACCCAGCTGAAAATCTCAGGGCTGGAGCTTACCTTCCCCTTCTCTCTTAAAGGGCTCCGCATCTAGGAGAGAGATTCCCTTTCATGTCTCTTTGCCATGCTGTCTCTCCTGCTTTCCATTCCAGTATCTGCATGCGGGAACAGGGGATCCGAAGGCAGATAAAGTCAGCGTAGCAGATACCTGCCTTTAGATCACAGGTTTCACAGCTGCTGAAGCCGTTATGCAGCAGGTCTAATTTGCATTACTCTTTCGGTATGCTTCAAGTCTGCTTGCTGCAGCTTCGGTACCACACAAGACACATGCGGCAATATCCCAAAATAAGAAATTACCCTAAAGAGATGACAGGGTCTGATTCTGCTCACTAACCCTGCCCCAACCTGTAAGGATTTACCCACCGAGGGGAAGACAGCGCTCCAAGGGGAAAGGCAGCAGGGAGCTGGGATTATAGATTAGGCAGCAAATCAAGAAGGAGGCGATACCTGCGGTGAGAAGGGCTGCAGGATCCGAGCAGCGAGCAGAAAGTTATTGATAACCCCTGGCTCGGCACCCGCACCCGGACGTTCTCCGGGATTTCCGAGATGGGCCGCAGCAAAGCAAGCATGGAGAGTGTTGTGCTTGAGTCACCGCTGTCCTGCTGAGCCCCGGCACGCGCCGCTGGGCACATTGCAGCCTTGCTCCATGCCTCAGTTTCCCCAGGTAGGGTAGGAGAGACGCTCTTCTACTCCAGTTAAGGGGCTTGCCTAATTAAAAGCAGCTTAAAGGGTTGCTTCAAGGCCCTTGGAGAGAAACCTTGTCATAAAACGCAAGGCAGATAATGCTCAGAAAGGGGAGTTGCCCTCACTGCCACTGTCTGATGAGCCTTAACTGGGCTCACCGAGCTGCCTATTCGACGGGGCAGAGGAGGTTATCTCGGTGTGAAAGGCCAAGGCCCCCACAGCTCAGGTAACTCCTGCTATCCTAAAGCAGGGAATAATCACTTCCTAAATCACAGCTCAAGAACAAGCCCTTGCTTTTTGTAAGGTAGGCGGTTCCCTTCATGCTTCTTCCCTCAGCCCGCCCGATGGAAGCTCAGAGCACAGTGCTGCACTCCCTCTCACCCGTCAGCTCTACCAGGCAAATTCCAGAGCACAAAAATGTACCTGCCCTGTCCCAGGTGTTCAGAGGTTTCAAGAGCAAGAGGTACCTGTTGTGCTTCAGGAGGAGCTTGAGGGAAGTTAAAGGGTTTGCACTGCAGGGAGCGCAAAGAACTCAGAAAAAGACGGTAAAGAAATCATGTTTCCGCCTTCCTGTAGCTGTAGCCAGAGCCCATTTCACAGGGATGCAGGTATGAAGTGTTCTCATGCACCCTACACCGCTGCTCCAGCACACGGCATCTCTTCCCACCTCCTCCAGGAGAAGGGGGAACTCAGCAGCTCTGTGATGGCGGCTCTGCCCTGACCCACCTGGGACAAGCACCGGGTCTCCTGGCACCCCGCACAGCATTGCTACTGCGGCACAGCCCTGACCTGCACAGCCCCGTCCCAGCAGCACACTCGCCTAACTCTATGAAAGCACCCCAAACCTGACCCGGAGCTGCCGGCGATCCCAGGCTCGCCCTCTCCACACAGCTCTGCTGAGGCTCCTCACGGCCAACCTGCAGCACTGACCTGATGGCACAGTCTCCACGTGTGCCCTGCAGATACGTCACCACCTTTCCGAGAACATCCAGGAGGGGGAACAGCGGGCATTGCTCAGATATACCCCCATGTCCCCTTGCATGGGCCTACCTCCCCCAAATCTTGGATCACAGTATCACAGTATCACAGTATGCTAGGGATTGGAAGGGACCTCAAAAGATCATCTAGTCCAATCCCCCTGTCGGAGCAGGAACACCTAGATGAGGTTGCACAGGAAGGCGTCCAGTCGAGTTTTGAATGTCTCCAGAGAAGGAGACTCCACAACCTCCCTGGGCAGCCTGTTCCAGTGCTCTGTCACCCTCACTGAGAAGAAGTTTCCCACTGTAACGCTTTGTTGTAGTACTACAAGATGCCATCCTGTCATCAGGACAAATGCAGTGCAGCCTGACCTTTTGCTGCAGAACTGATGGGTGACAGTGACAGTAGGGAAAAGCAGGTGGAGACAACTAGCCATGCTCTTCTACAGCCAGGGCTGATAACATGAACCAGCCCTTTGAGGCACCTTACACTGACTTAAAGATGCGAAGACGCTTCTTGTGCCAGTCAGTACCCCCTCTGCCTTCCTCTCTGCCAGAGTGATTGTCAGCTGTACCAGCCTTTGTTAGCACCACCTCCTCCAGCTACATCCCACTGATTGGGTCACAGATTCCAACAATGTACAAAGGGCTCATTTTAGAGCAACTAACCCCACCTAAAACCTAATCAGCCATTAGGAATGAATGCTGGCCCAGCTTGCACCGTCTACCCATCACCAAATTCCCCCACCTCCTTCCTCTGCCTTTGTGATCCAATGCAGGGGCAAGGGGGGAACAGGATGGGGGGGGGGGGGGGGGGGGGAAGATGTCAATTTGTGATAGCATGTGCGCCTTGAGGATGCTATTCTCAAGATAAGAGGAAGTTCAGACATAGCAAGCTGAAAACTCAGCTACAGACCCTGCCATGAGGCACAGTTTATCTGTTTGCTGACAGGTCAAAGCAAGGGAGGGACAGAGAAACTCGCCTGTCCTAAGGTGTCCTTCACGCACTGAGCATACACAATAACATCTACGCGCACTGTCCCAAACAACTGCTGTATCCGTGACTGCTCATACACACCGCATTTATTGCGGGCATAAACTCCACAAAAGTGCATGCGTTGCACGGCAAGCGCGCCCCGCAGGACCTGTGTGCGTTGCTACACACCCCAGCAAACACCCACCCACGTTTGTCCCACAAGCATCCCTTAAAGACACGCAATAAGCATGTCACGCCAGTCTGGCAGGCCACAAAGTCGCAACGCGCTTAACCAGCTGCACGTGGGAGAAGGAGGAGAAAGGTAAACACAAAGCGCATGGGAAATGCGCGAGGAGCACACAAGCTTCGTAGGGACGGTCCCCAGGCAAACATGCCGAGCGTATCTGTGCTCGCTGCCGTGCGCCTGGCCGAGGTTAAGCAGGCTCTGCGACCACAGAGCTGCCCCAGCAGCCCTCCACACCAGCTATCTCTGTCTCCTGTTGGGCACAAGTACTCCAGATAAGCGTTTACAGTCATGAGCATCGCCCGAAGTTAACATCCGTGCAAACACACACGTTATTTTCCACCTCCTCTTCTTGACCTCCTTGCTAAGGCAACCCCTGCGTGCCACGCAGGCAAGTTTCTTTTTCCAGTCTTCCCGGTATTTGCAGGGAGGGAGGCAAGTAGCAGCTCAGCCCCTGAACCCCAGTTTGGAACTGGTCCCCCACGTTCCGGGCACCTCTGATGGAGATGAGCCTCAGCAGCACCTAGGACCAAAGGTGTGCCAGCACGAAAGGCAGCAGCTGGACCACTGCATGAGGAACGTGGCAAGAAAACTTGCTTGCAGCTAGCCAGAATCCCTCCCCTCTCCTAAGGATATAACTGCCATATCCAGGGCATTGATAAACAAGCCATGCAGGTATAAGAGTCCTCACAGGGAGGGAATGTTATACCTTGCAGTGGATTTCTTACCACTACTGCAAAACCACCTGAGGGTGTAGAGGAGCTATAAATCTTTGAGGGACTTTTATGACATGCAGTGGCGGAGTTGCAGCTTCGCTCTTCTTCTGCGGTTCGCAATGGCTTTCATTCAAAGCCTGCTTTATAACACTACAGGGAGGCTGGATGCTCCCCAGGAATAGCTCAAAGGGCTGCTCTTCTCCCACCCCAGCTTGAAGGACGTGTTCCCGGCGCTACTGCTGAGGCTGAAAAAAATAGCACAGGTGCTACAGCTGTGTTTAGGGGGGCTTCAGAAACTGGAAGTGTGCTGGAGGGTGGCGAGCCCGCTGGTTTTCCCTCCCCTTTGAGATGGTTCTGCGCTGTCTTGAGAGTCAAGCAATGATAGGTCCTGCTTGATTTCATCTCTTCTCCGAGGAGCTGGCAGCCATAGGGCTTCAGCAACAGGGACTTGCAAGTGCTTCCTAAATCACGGGCTTCTGATGGACTTGAACACTGTTTCTGCAGGTGGGATCGACAGAGCCCGAGGGCCACCCTTTGGGGAGGGGGCCTGAAAAGTGCCTGCTGACTCACACCCTGCTGGGGTGGGGAAGACCGGGGCAGGAGTAGGCGGGAATTTGAAATGCAGTTTGCACAGGGCTGGAGGTTCCTGGTGACTCAAGTCGTACTTGTTAGCAGTGGTGCCACTGAGTGTTTTCACGAGCTTGAACTTCCCACTCAAGGGGAGGGATCTGGAGTTAACTGGAGAGCCATTCTCTGGGAGGGGAGGTGTTCAGCACCCCCACCGTGTGCTGGAGACAGGGGCAGGCTTTCTCCTGACCCAGGCTCTGCCCTGGGGTGGGAGAGCTTTGAGACCCCAGTTTAGGCTCTGAGAAACAGGCAGGGCTCCCCAGCAACCCAGGCACAGCTCACGGAAATGCAGCCTGTGGAAATCCCCGGAGGAAAACCACGGGCTGAGGCACTGAGAGGAGCCTCTCTCCATCCTGCTCTGCGCTCCCTCCCTTGCTGAGCTGTCTGAGCAAGTCTAGAGCTGCAGCTGATGCCGTGTTCCCCCCCATCACCCTTGTCACGCTCACCCAGGGAGCGAAACTCTCACAAGGACAGAGCTACGCCAGCCTGTGCCACTCCAGCAGGACACAGGGCTATTTCCAGCCCGCAAACAACCCACCAGCCCTGCACAAGCGGTGACAACTTGGGTGCCCGCATCCCTTCGCAGCCAGCCCCCATCTGACACAGGAGAGGGAGCCAGGGGGGAGAAGGGGACGTTTCGATGATGATCATACACATACATTTGTATGTATGTTTTTCCTCCCACACGCGCACTCCTGTTACTCCCCTCTCGCTTGCTGCAGGCTTGGCACGCATCCCCAGCCCCTGCCCTCCTCGCAAGCCCAGCACGGGCAGCAGATGGGCCTTCGCTGCAGTGCCCCGGCCGGAGGGTACCTCCATCCCCGGAGAGACCGCATCTGCGGGCGAGGGGGGGGGGGGGGGGGGGGCTGGCAGGCAGCATCGCCTGCCTCCCTCCCCATCGCCGATGCTCCCTAGCAGGGGATGCCGGGATTATGGAGGGAGGGAGTGGGGGGGGATAAAAAAAAAATAACACTAATATAAATAAATAAGGAGCGGGAAGGCGGAGGAAGCCTCTCCGGCAGTGTCCGCAGGGGATGACGCCGCACCCCCGGGCCGAGGCACAACTTGCAGGTGGCGGCAGCAACGGGGGGGGACGGACCGAAGGAGGGAGGGGGGGGTCCCGCCGCCGCTGCCCGCAGCGCCCGCCGCCCCCGGGGCGGCTGCAGCGGGGAGGGCGGGTGTTGCGCTGCCCCCCACCACCGCCGCCACCGCCCGCCCGCCCCCTCGCTCACTCACCCCCGGCCGGCGCAGCGTCGGTGCCCGCCGGGCCCCCGGCGGGGCGAGGCTGCCGCTCGCCCCCGGCCCGCCCGCCGCCGCCGCCCCCCGGCATGGCTCGGCGCCGGCCGCGGCGAGGCGAGGCGAGGCGAGGCGAGCCCGCAGCCCCCCGCCGCCTTCCTCCTTCTCCTCCTCCTCCTCCGCGGAGCGGCCCGGCACCACCTCCTCCCGGCCGCGGGCAAGGATGCGATACGATACGATGCGATGCGATGCGATGCGGAGCCCAGGCGAGGCGAGCCCCGCCGGCAGCGGCGGGCAAGGCTGCAGCAGCCCCTTTTGTGCCGCCCTCCCCGCCTGTCTCCTCCCCCGGCGCGCCCGCCCGCCCTCCCGGGCCGCCCTCCCCCCCCCCCCCCCCCCTTCCCCCGGGGGCACGGCACGGCCGCCCCCCGCCTCCCCGGCACAAAGGAGCGCCGTGTAAGGGGGTCCCGGCGGTCCGTGGCAAGGCCGAGGGGTGCTTTATTGAGCGGGTTGCGGTAGTGAGTGACGGGCCCGGCGGTGTCGTGTGTGTGTGTGTGTGTGTGTCCCCTCCGCCATCCTCCAAGGATGCTGCGGGGTCGAGGCAGAGCCCCGCTGCCGCCCCGCAGCCCGGCGGCAGCATCCCTCCCCGTGGCCCGGCGGGCGAGGGCGGGCAGCAGCGTCGGTCGTTTGGCGGGAGGGAGGCGGAGGGGAGGTTGGGGATGTGCGAGCTGCCCGGCCCGGCCACGTCCAGGAAGTTTTGCTGCGGTGCCAGAAATAGAACCTGCGTCTGCTGACTCCTCTCCATCCCGCACCCCCAACCGCCAAAGCTGCTGCTTCTTAATTCAACTTTTCCCTGCCTTCTTCCCCATTAGGCCCATCTTTGGAAAGGAAAACAAAGACAAGCCAAACCAAAACAACAACAACACCCCCCCACACACACACACACACGCGCGCGCACACACACACACGGCCGAACGGCACCGCTACAAACGTGCTGCAACGCGAGCGCGGCCGAGAGCTAACGAGAGGTCAAAAGGAAGCAGAACCAGAGTACACCCTTCCTCGTGATTTGATGGGAATTTAGAAAAACAGCGTGTTAAAAACAAAGCGTCGGTTGCCAACGCCCTTCCAACCTGCCATTTATCAGATGGGCGAGCTGGGCGGCTTGCTGGGGAGAAGCAGCTCGGTTTAACTGCCAACGCCGGTTCTCCTGAGCAGTGCTTGCAGCAAACCCAAAGGGGATGGATGCACAAGAGTCTGCCCTACGGGCTGATCTTCTGCCAGTTCTCCTCATCTTACCTAGCTGGCACCAGAGAGGGCTTCCTTGGGAAAGGGCCATCCTAATTTTGAGTTTTAAGGCCAAGATGGAGACCGTGTCAGAGCTCAGGCAAAGAGACAGCATAAGTGAAAGGGAATTTCCCCCCCTGCAAACTCGGCTAGAAGGATGACTAAAGACAGCCAGAGGTCAGCTGGATTCAGAAGTGCCTTGGGACTATTGCAGAAGTACTGCGGGAAAGGAATGAGGATGGAGGAGGAAGGCAACGATACAGCAAGTGAAGTTCTCGCTATATGAGGGAGGTCATTTTGTGGCAGAACACAATACCGCACTGGCACAAGTCCTTGAGGACACCGAAAGGCTCCATCTCGATGGCAGCAATAGCATATCAGGGGGAATAAGCTGGCAAGACAACAACATCCCTGTCTCTGTGGGTCTGGGATGAAGCCGCTCACCCACAAGGACGATGCTTTCTGGGACAGCCATGGGTCCCTAGCAGAAAACTAGGCTTGGAGGGAGCCCTCAGCTCCTGCATCCCCAGGGGGAATTTGGCAGCCATGATTCAATTTGCATCGAGTCCATGACTGCTTTTTTTTTTTTTTTTTTGAGAGGGCTGGCAAGTGACGGCATTAGCCTTGTTTGTGTGGGTGATTTCAGCTCTGGGAGTATAAATCCTGTGAGGGATGGGCAGCAATCACCGATTCATTTCCCCCAGCCAGCGAACACCCATCACAGAAGGGCTGGTTGGTGCTAATGGGAAGAAAACACCGCTATTTTGGACCTCCTTCGCTTGCAGAACAGTATCCTTTTGCTTCAGATATTATCCGCGGAGCGGTTTGAAGACAGCCAACACTTTTCCATGTTAATGTGATAAAACTAAAGGCTTACGGGCTCACCCAGAGATTGCAAGTGTTTGGGAACATCAGACCACAAATCTAGAGGCAGAATAACATCCCTGTGCTGGGAGAGGCAGCTGCAATACCACAGCTCCCCTGTCCTGTGACAAACAGTGTTTGCCACGCCGAGTACTCCTAACTAGAGCAGCGGGCTCACGCAGCCTCCCTGGAGGTGTTTGCCCCTCTATTATGCCCTGCAAAGATTGGAGGGGGAGGATTTTAGCTTCACCTTTCAATCTTTGCATGAGGAAAGGCAAGGTTTAGCTCTTCTTCCCCAGGCTAACCCCGGTGCAGAATGATGCAGGAGGCTGTTGTTTCAGCATGTGCTCATACGTTACCAGATGCAATAGCGCGCTGCTACCTCCTTCACCCCAGCGCAGCCGTATCTGTACCTCCTCCCGAGTGGGACCTTGTTTCCAAACCCGTGTGGTTCTGGGTTTGTGGGCTCAGACAGTGGAAGTTTGGTTTGTTGTTTTTTTTTTTTTAAAAAAAAAAGGTGTTATGTGGTTTGATGGCACCAGACTGAGGCTGTAGGCTTAGATGTAATATCCAAGCACCTCATGATTTCTAATTTACTTAGCCATCAAACACTCTCCAACAGGTAAAAACCCCAAACCTTTGGCTCTGTTTTACATAAAGGGAACAGAGGATTAGAAAAAATATATGATTTGCTGGAGGCCAAATAGAGACGCTGTGGTAAGGGAGAAATTTTGACAGCGGACCTCGAATTAGCACCCTAACCATTGCTGCCTATGGAGGGGTTTCTCTCTGCTTTGCATACCTCAGTCTGAGAGCTGCTGGACAAGCTCCATTGGGATAAGGAGTCATTTTTAGCCCAA
The DNA here is from genome assembly GCF_965231255.1 of Vanellus vanellus. Taxonomy (NCBI): domain Eukaryota; kingdom Metazoa; phylum Chordata; class Aves; order Charadriiformes; family Charadriidae; genus Vanellus; species Vanellus vanellus. The sequence continues at coordinate 57,642,436 of NC_138905.1, forward strand.
TTTCTTACAGAAATGAAGCTCTCGCAATCACGTTGTCTATCTGCCTGTCTATCAGCCGCCCACAATACAGTTTGCATCCAACGGCCAATTTCAACCAAACCCGGCAGCGAGGAAGGGAACTTACAGCAAAGCAATTCGGATGAGCTCCACGATGAGCAGAAAGAGGGGAGGGATGAGAGGTAGAAAGCAGAGTGTGACCCTGTGTGCCTGCGGGCCGTGGGGCAGCCGGACACCGCTCCTGCCATGGTGTGTGATGCTTTCTGCCCCTCTGCAGGGTGAGAGAGGGGGATTGAGCTCCGGGCACGACGTGCGGGGCTGGCGAGGCCGGGAAGGAGCCGAGCACACTGCAGGGATGTCCTGGGCATGCAGCAACCCCAGGCACGAATGTGGCAGAGACAGTTCATCCCACCGCTGGCAGAGCAACTTCTGCTCTCCCCACTCCTTAACCCCCACCGGCTGCTCCTGCGGGAAAGCAGCCGATTAACATATTGCAACGAGTTAACCTTAAATGGTCTCAAAATCCAAACCTCTGCATGCAAATGAATTCTGATGGAAGAAGTGAGATAAAACGCCACCCAGCCACAGCCGAGCGGAGCCCTAGGCTCAGCTTTTGTGCCAACTGGGGCACTTCTGTGTGAAGCCAAAGTGGACTCCTCGGTGATGCCCTCAGCCCCATGACAATTTGCACCTCCCCACCCCGTGCTACTGCCTTGCCAGGTGCGAGGCTTTGAAGCAAAACATTGTCCTGTGTGGGGTTTTTTGTTTTTTTTTTTTGGAGGGGGTTTTGGTGGCCAGGATCTGTGACGTGGCCCTATTTTCTTCCTCTTGGTCAGTGCCAAAAGTGGGTGGCGTGGGCAAGAGCCTGCGGGCAGGGTGTCAGGTATGTGCTGGGATTTCCCAACCCCAGCGGAGCCGGGTAGCTCCGACCCGCCAGCCAAGGGCAGAGGGTGGAAAGGCGCTTCTCCATCACTTCTGGGTGATGCCGGTGGACATCTGAGTGGCTGGGCCTAAGGGTTTGCTGCTGCAGAAAGAGGTAACCCTGCCATTCCCTTTCCTAAGGGGAATTATAAACACTTCGCGCTCGGTCACTATTATACGATCTTTTTTTTTCACTGTGTAGCCATTGCTGATAAGCGATTCTCAGGCTCCCTGCGTGCAAGGCGTTTGACATTTGGTTAACTCCTTCCCACTGAGTTACTGAGACGAGTTAATGGTCGCAGAGCCGAACTTTCACTGTCGCCCTTTCCCCAGAAGATCACCAAAAGGTCACCTTTTCCCCCTCCTCCGCTCCTTTGGGATTACAGTCCTTTTAACGCCCTTTCGGAGCGAGGCTCTGCACACAAAGTCCTCCTTTGAGCCAACCAGTCCTGAAATCCGATGCCCTTGTTCATTTTGCACTGCTGGTGGCAGGGAGGAAAACAGCAAAGTGACATTTCTATCCTCGGTCACAAGGCAAACGGCGTAAGACAATGATATTTATCTCCTCCTTGAGCGCTCTGAGGCCTCAAGATCTGAAAGAAAATTACAGTCACTGGCAATCACCATTTCCAGCAATCAGGCTGTAGTCGAGCAAGTGGGAAGATGAACAAGTGCTGGTACAAATACTCAGGGACTAACCCTAATAACAGGATCCACCCGGAAAAGATGCCTTGTGTGTAACAGAAACAAACAAAAGCCTTTAAACTTCCACTGGTGTTAAGTAACGTAAAACTTTGCCAGATAAGGATTGTTTGCTCTCACTTAGGGGTTTCTGGCAGCCCTGCTCCTTGGATTATTTGCTGAAATGCATTTGGCTTTTTTTCAGCTTGCGATCTTAAAGGCAAAGCGATCGAGTTTCATCCTCATCTCCTACTACAGAGTGATTCTGGGCAGCATGAAAAATCCGATCTTTCCACCCGGGTCATGCCACTTGTTCCTGTTAACGCCGTGCCTCTCCAGCCTGCAAACTCTTCAGCGTGGGGCTGTATTTTGCTGGACCGTTTTAGACCACTTGATGTATCGGAGCTTCCATCACTTCCTCTAAGAACAACTGAAATATAAATAATAGCAAGTTGGTGGTTGGTTGTCGGAAGAAGGGTGAAGGAAAGAAGGTTGAGCAACAATTTGGCCCGGCAGCAACAGACTGTGTTTCTACATAAATTTGGTAAAAAAAAACCCACCACGCAGTCAAGAAAAAGCACATGCAGAAGTGGCTTCAGAGGCATTTCTGCAGCAAGGCAGCAAGGTCTCTAACAGCAATTGTGTATAAGCAGTGGAGGAGGGCACTGGGAGTCCTGGTGTCACTGGGTGCTCTTATTCTGAATCACCTGTTCTGAGTGTGAGAGCAAACCCCTTCTTGTGTAAGAAATGCTGCCTGGCTGGGAGCTTTCTGGTGTCTTCCCTCTCAACGGCAAACAGGAAAGGAGAACATCCCCTGCCTTCGTTTCTCTATCTCTTGTCACTGCTGAAGCTCAGGTTAGCCTGCCACCCTCCAGACTGCAGGGGGGTCAGTACCTGCCAGCTCTTCCGTTGATGGATGCTCGAGCCAACAAGTCATCACCATTCAGCCTTGGAAAACAAATAAACCAGAGGATTTTTTAATATTTTTTTTTTTGGCAGCATGCAGAATTGGCCAAAACAAAGATAAAGGAGAAGTCAAAAGGAATGCATCTCTATGAGTGATGTGACAACAGGGGGTGGAAGGACTCTGCAAAGGTGCTGGATGCACAGATTCGGGCTCAGCAGCCCTCCTTTGGGGGTGCACAGAGCTGTAGCTGCGGTCAAGGAGAAGCAAGTGTCCTCCGGGAGGGAGGCAGTTTGCGCCTTCCTTCCCAGGGCTGAGTTTTGCTCTTCACACTTTAGAGTGTTAATTTGGTCTTGCAAACATAATTATCACAACACGAGGGGAAAAAAAGCCTAGAGAAAAGTGAACCATGCTTCCCGCTCCTCCTCACACACCTCACCCCTCTCCGAACCCCAACTTGTAGTGTTGCAGACACCTACACTCTATTTCTCCCCATATAACTGGGCTTGGGTCAAACTGACCCACCTTCCCACTTCTCTGAGCCTGCTGCTTCCCCATCTCTTGTGCCCCTTGCCTGTCACCTTGCCGCAGTCCTGTCCTGCTGGGAGATCCCGAGGGAGGGCTGCGAAGTACCGTGGGGAAAGAAGGGGCAGCACGATGTAGTAAAGGGGTTTTTCTCTTTTGCCACTTGGCTATAGCTTCCAAATCCCCTGGAATGGAGCTGTGCCTACACATCTGAGAAGGAAGCACTGGTCCCAGGGATGCTGAGGAGAAAAACAAGAGGACTGCGTGCTCTCCCCAGCTTTGCTGGTCTCAGTCCTCACCCCAGGGCCTCTTCCAGACCTCAGTTTCAGCACTTCCATGTCACATTATTCCTGGGACGCAGTGTCTCCAGGCTCATCATTCCCTCCCAGCAGTGTCCTAGGCAATAACCACAGCCAAAACAAGAGTAAGTTGAGAAACACCTTCTTCTTTCAAAGGCCCATCCAGTACAGCAGCAGCCGTGTGCTTGGGCATACTGAGGTGTGGCTTACAGTCACTTTACCAGCATGGCAGGGGAAGAAAATGGCACTCTAGCGTGTTTTGTCTGGTGGTCGCAGTCTGGAGGGGTTTTATTTTGTCGTTTCCATTCACTCCAGGTGTATCTTCACCTCCATCAGCTTCTGGGGTCACCCCTGGCGCTGCTGATGCTGGCCACATCCCGCACCCAGAGAGGAGGAAAAGCCCCGGTGCCGCAGCGCTGCGGTGCCATGCGGGTCTGAGCCCCAGGGCTGACCTGGGGCCGGGGACCGATCTCCGTGTTTAACAGAGTCGGTATCTTCTGGGGCTGAAGGAGGAAACCCGGGGAAACGCCAAGGGTGGCATCGGCCTGGACATGGCCAAATCCTGGGGCCCACTTTCTCCCTGTTACGTGAAGCCCGAGCCGTAGTGAAACTCTCGCACGTGCCTACAGCTCAGCCATTTAGCCACCAAGCCACTCGGGGAGCGGCGTGCTCTCAGCCTGCAGTCAGAGGGATGCGGAGAGTCGCTGGGGCAGCGAGCGGGTGAGAAAGCGGTGAAGGGATGGATGGTACGCAGTGTGAGCAACCACAGGAAGCTCGCTGTGGCTACGGCAAAGCAGCACTGAACTCCGGTGCATGCTGTAGGGGCTTAAAGTGCTCACCAGCAGCACAGAGGGTGGGAGGGATTTGCCTTGGGGCACCCAGGAAGGTATTTTGGGCATTTTCTGCAGGAGTTGGGGCTGCTGGCGGGGATCAGGTGGGCTCACCTCAGCCGGTGGGTTTGTCTGGCTGCCTGTTGCATGGGGGTGGCCCCCACACCTCTGAATTGTGACTTTTTCCTCCCACGAGTCAAAGGTGGGGGAGTCACATTAAAACAACAGCTGTCCCCATCCACTTGCAGGATTGTTCCTGGGATGGCATTTTCCGGAGTTTACATATTCCCCATGGCGTGGTTCCCACCACAGCCTCCCTGAAACCACATCCTTGCCTTGGCGGTCTCAGGTGAGGTGCCAGTCCAGCTATCCCTTCGGCTTTGCCTTGCCCTCTCCTCGTAGCCCTTGATGCTGATCTGAGAATTCCTCGATTCGGCACCTTTTTCAACATCTTTTCTTGTCTTATCGGGATTACATCTATCGAAAAGCCACAGGTTGGCCTTTAACCCACCCAGCCATGCAGAGACACAGCGAGCGGATTTGGGGAGGGGATGAGGGTAGGGCCAGCAGCACTGTAGCCCTCCGTGAGCAAAGCCCCATGCAAGGAGAGGCTGGTTCGCATTGTGGCCGACCTCTCCTGGGGGCACAGCCGGCGCTGCCGCCCCTGCCTTCCCTCATCCAGCCTCCCACACAGGCAGAGGCGCAGTGGGATTTGCAGCTGAACGAGTTAAAATGTGGCTGAGCGAATGCGCTTCAACTGGGGCTGGATCGATTTCCCCGGCCCCTGTGACTGAAACAAGCATGTCCGGCCAGGGAATTGTAAAGAAAACAGGCTTGAAACCAATTTCATTGCAACCAGCGCCAGCCGCGTGCGTTGATAAGGCCTTTGATAACATTGCGGAGAGAAGTTATCCGTGTTGGACGGGGCTCCCTTGAAGGCACGGCTCCCTCACTGCTGGCAGAGGGGAGCTGGAGGCAGGTACCAGCAAGCACTTGCAGCACCCAAAAAACGTCCCTTGGAAGCAGTGAGCAGCCATGTGCCCTGCGGCTGGGCTGGGACAGCAGTCAGGACAAGGCGGGAGACCTCAGCCTGTCCCACACCATGCTGGCGAGCTGCTTGTCTCATCCCTGCTTGCACCTGGGTCATATTGACTCACTCGTGTCTCCTCCATCCTGGGAGAAGATGGGAACATGCAGCAGCAGGACATCCCAGAAGAACAACAACTGCCTGTCCCTTCAAAGGGGACCCCGAGGAGGGGCTGGTGCCTACATGTGGCAACTGGCAACTACAACACGTGTGCCATTTGCTCTCCCCTCGTGTGCCTGTCCTGTCAGCCCCTCGTCTTATTTTATTGCTGTTTTCTGAAGTACCTGTGAGATACCGAGGCTTATCAAAGCATCCCAGAGAGAACCGTTCAGACTGTCTCCGGAGGGGTGATGGGTGCAGGAGAGGCGGCCAGCGGGATCACCATCAGCAGGACTGCCCTGACCCCGCAGCCTTTTATTTGGCAATATTTGGCTGCATTGGCTTAACGGTGATGCTAGCCCTGGCTGCAGGGACCGAACCACGCGGCTGGGGTGTGAACCGTATTGGCTCTCCCAGGCTCATTAATCTAACTAAACTATTAAATCCTGCTCGGGGTGACAGCTTATTGCAGGGCTAATGCAGTTCTGCTGCAGCGAGCCGCTCGCTCTGCCCAGCCTGGCATGCTATTGCGGAGACCCACCACCCGCGCCTGTGCGGGGGGCTCCGTGCCCCCCTCCAACTCACTGGGGAGCTGTGAGCCGGCACAGAGCCCTCGATGGAGATCTACTCATCTTCTGAGCCAGGGAGGATAGCCCCATAGCCCAGAAATGCAAAATTAAGAAAACACCCTGAAAGCAACACGAGACCTGGAAAGGAAATGACACCTTCAGGTCTGATTGCATCTGAGCTGCCGGCAGCTGAGCAGGGTTAAAAGGTAACTGCGTTCCTCTAGCTGTCACCACCAGCCTCCCCACCAGCAGGCTCGGCCTCTTCCCAGGCACTTTCAAAATTAGTGGCTCAGCCTCTCCAAAACCCGTTTGGCTCAAGTGACTCAGGTTAACTGTGACCGTTTCCTCAGCTGCCCTTCGCTCACCCACCTCGCCGTGCCTGCGCCGCTGCGGGCAGGGCTTCGTGTGGGGCTGGTGGCCAGGAGCAGCGCCGTCCTGGCCAGCGGAGAGGGAGGACGCGGTGGCTTTTCGTCGGGGCACAGCTGCCAAGAGATGGAGTCCTGCAGGTCCGTTGGGGTTGCAAAGGAGGCTTCGGGAGGTATGAGTGCTCCAAAGTGCTAGAATTAAATTAATTCTAGCTCTCAGCGCCAGAATTAAATGGCGCGCTTGGGGGTATCTCCATGGGAGCAACACCTAAAAGGGTGCTGCGCGTTACCCCTCCGGCTAGTTCCCACTAGGGAGGGATACCTGGCTGGGAGCCGCTGGGTCCCCAGCTGGTTCCCTGGTGGGGATGAGCTGGGGGTCAGGATAGCAGAAAGTGCTCCGTGCAACTGCTGGCCCTCCCGGTGCGACATGCACTCACACCGCCGGGCTGCCGTAGGGTCAGGAGTGCACTGAGGCGCTTTCCAAGCCCGAGGTCTAGTTGCCAAACAGCTCCCAAGTTTGCAGAGGGCTGCGTGCTCCCGTTGGTGGTGTTCCTGCTCTCCTTGGAGAGGGCTTTGAGGTTCGAGGAGAGCGCGGTGGCAGCACCACAGAGGCACGTACGTGGGGAGCGGGGCTGGTGCCCTGACCGGGTGCTGGAGCAGAAGAGGGGGTGGGCATCGCCTCCGGATGCAGCGCCGTGTAACTTTAGCTCTGGGCCATTCCTATTTGTCTTTGCTTCGTGCATGTTGTGAATAGATATTAGCTCAAGCTCAATGGGCTCCACGCAGGTCTTGGAACCAGATGATTCAAGCTGGGATTTGTTCCATATCTCGAGTTTCACATGTTTTCTTTAGCTGAATTTTAATTGTGGGGTTTTCCTTTTTGTTTGGTGAGATGTTCTGCCTAGGTGCCGTTCCTTTGACGCTGTAAATACCCCAAATAAATCCCATTCCTGAATTATGCAAGGGCGAAGAGGAAGTGCCCTACAACATAACAGGTTAGGTTTTTATCACAGCTCTTCGTCTGGAAAGCCATTGGGAATGTGTCCACAGAAAATGTCTGGCACTAGTCCGGAAAACAATGTACAATGTCAGCAGAGCCCTGGAGAGAGGAGCGTAACATGGTTAAACAAAGCCTGGATTGGGTTTAGCTCACCTTTATTTCCACCTTGAACCACCAAACCTCTCCTCTGAACGCAGCTGAACTCGGAGCCTGCTGGGGACGGGAAACAAAACTCTCCTGGCTTTCCTAGCTGCCTGATTTTTTGTGGGTTGGTCCTGACAGGCTGCAGTAACCCACAGGCTGTTTTATACGTCCTGAGCCACAAGAGGCCAGGAAGAGGCTGGCGGCCAAAAATGAGGTGGTCTGGTCCTATGTGGACCTGTCAAACCTCATGCAATTAACTCCCGTTTCCTGCTGCTTCCTGCCCCGACAGTCATTTGTCCCCACCAGCTGCAGGGGCTGTGTTTGGGTCACGGAGCAGGAGAGGGGCTGGTGGGTACCTCCAAGGGGGGTCCTGTATTTGGAGGACCCCCCCCTCCCCCTGCTCCAAACCAGCACCTTTTCCATCTGCAGGTTGGTGTTGGGATCCCTCCTGCCTGGTGAGGGGTCTTGTGCCTGGGAGACAAGGATGCTCGGGAGAACGATTGACTCCTTCCCTTGGCCGTTGTCCCATGCCAGGGCCAAAACTGCTCCATCCGTGCTCACCACATGGTGGAAAAAGCAGTTATCCAAGTTGTACGCACCCCACATAGGGAGACAGCAGCATGTTTGGGCCACCGGCCCAAACTCTGCATCGCTGCATGGGGTCTACATCCCATCCCAGAGCCTGCTGACGACTTGCCTGGGCACGTACAGGTGTTACCGGCACCTTTAGGAGGGACTGGTTTGACAGGCCACTCCTGCCTTTTGCTAACTCCCCCTCCCAAATTCATTTGAGGCAACGTGCCACGGGCTGCCCCATCTCGCAGGTGCCCCAGAGTTGGGTTTCCCTGGTGTGTTGTACGCACCGTCGGCCAAGAGCCAAACCACTCAGTGAATTACTGCTCTCCTCGCTGCTGGGCTGTTTTAACAGCATCCGACGTGATATCAGAAATGTCACAGCTCCAAGAGAGCGAAGGGAGTTTCCATCCCCACGGGTCACCCCAGAGCCACCCATGCGATGGCACCCGGCTTGGGAAATCATGGCTGGAGTAGAGTGCGATGCATTTCTGGGGTGCTGGGGGCGGTACGTGGTCCCCTGCTTCGCCTACCCTCCTTGCTGTGCCCTCCGCGTGGAAGAAGACCCTCCCGAGAAAGGCACTGAGCGAGGGGGGCTCTGCATCCCCCCCATGCCCGCAGTGCCCTTGTCAGCCCACTGGATCCCGGCTGATGGATAGCTGCAGGCAGCAAATTTGAGCAGCGTCTCGATGCCAATTTAAATAAATAAATGTGTCCGAATGCTTCGCCTTGCGGAATGGCATCTCATTCAGCCGTTCAAGCCGTTCAAATACCTCCGGGATTCTTACAGTCTCAATTTGCAGAACTATTTCCCTTTCGAGTGCTCTTTTATTTTTCTTTTTGCTTATTTAAACCTGTTTTTCCTGTAGTGAACAATCCTTGCAGGTGAAAGGAGGCAGGTTTTAGATGTTGGCAGAACTTTCCTCCAGATTTCAGAGGGATCAGCAGACTCTATTTGGAAAGGTCTTCCCCAGCCCCTGCTTTGCTGCTTCCAGCCGGTGGGGATGCAGAGGGATGTTATCGTGGTTCAGTTTTAGTTTGGGTCCCCCCGGGCTGCCGGATGGCTCGCACGAAGCCCGTTGCTCGTAGCCAAACCCGAGCTGGTGCCGAGGGGAAGCGCTCGCCCACCTGGGACCAAGCAGCAGCTGTGGGATCTACTGCCGTCCGGGGCTGCAACCCCCTCCCCAGCCCTTGGATGGTTCACGGGAACCAGAGGGTGGGAGTAACGTGCATGTGTCCAAAATACCACAGATGCCTTAAGGACAGAACAAGCTCAGGCCTGGTGAAGTTGTCTTCGGTGTCAGTGGGATGGGGGAAAGCGCCGAGCTGGGGAGGAGGGTGAGGAGGCGACATCCCCTGGCTCCAGCCCCCCCCTGCTCTGTTCCTTTCACTTTTTGGGGAGCTTCGGGCCGTGGGGGTTGCAAAGAACCGCTGGAGAAGCTACCCCAGGCACCTCAGAGGCTGGAAGAGCAGAACACAAATGGAAAGGAGACGGTATTTTTTTCTTTTTATTTTAAGCCAAACACCGGAATATTAAGGGATCTGATTCGTGGTGTTTGAACACCTGGGAGTGATACACAGCAGAGCCTTCTCAGAGGCACGAGATTTTCCCTGCATATAATCTAAAACAAATGTCTTCCTAGCCAATCTCTAATCAAGGCCTTATGGATCAGCAAATAAATATAGGGGCTTAGTTAAATTAGCAAGATTCATGGTGGTGGTGGTGGTGGTTTTATGGCTACCTCATTCCTCCCACATACCCTCTTAGGTAGATCATCCTCTCCTGCCTTCAGGTGTCTGCTTAATGCAGTGGCAGGTATGGATTTTCGCAGGTATTTGGGAATAAGCAATGAGGTTTCGGGGCAGGACAACGCACGTGGGCTCAGGCTCCTGTGACATAGCTGAGAGCAGTTCTCTGAGCGCAGTTTCCCTTTGCTGGCGCTTGCATCCTTGTGCTTCTGCATCAGGGTTTTGTGTGCGGCAGCGCTGCTCTTGTAAGGCTGTAGTGGCCTTTTGCATCAGCGTAGGAGGAACGTGGCAAGCAGAGGGTTTGCGCTGGCGGCCCTTCTAAGGGCGTCTGGTCTCTCTCTAGCAGCAGTCACCGTGGTCAAAATTTTGCACATCAGCCAGACCATAAATAAAGGGTTTGGCCTCATGTTTTAGACACATTTAGTAAATGTAGTGCAAACTCTGCTGCATCCTTTCAGCTCCTCCATCTTCCTGCCAGCTCCCCGCGAGCCCCCGGCTGCCTTCCCACGCTGTGAATAATGGAGAATTGACTCTATCCCCGTTGCCGATCCTCCCCAGGCCAATGCCGCGGGGAGGACGTACTCCCCACGGGGCTGATCTCTCCCAGTCTCTCTTGTTTCCAGCCCGCCTGCGCACCCAGGGTAGCTGGAGCAAGGGGGAGTGAAAGCATCTCCCTGACATGCCTCAGTTAGTGAACGATGGCACTTGCTCCCTCGTGGGAACGCCACTGCTGCTGGAGTGATAAACTAGAGGCATTTGAGGTTTCAGGAGGACAGCTGAGGAGCCGGGGATGAGTGAGATGTTGCTGTATGTCTCTGTGAACAAGCACAGCCAGTGCATGGGAGCTGAGAAGTTCAGGAGACCGGGGAGCCCTGCCCTTGGCTCTGCAGAACCAGGGATGCCACTGATGGGTTGGTCTGCACATCTTT